>NC_059367.1:29647703-29835203 GCF_019703515.2 Myxocyprinus asiaticus
AGTGGACAAAGGACACAATGTTATGAGAGAAATATAAATGAAGACAGATAACAAAGGAGGGAAATTTTTTTTTTTTTTAGGTCTAATTTACTAAGATGTGTATTGAAAAAAAGAAAAAAATGTTTTTGTCTTGTTTCCCAGTAAAAATATCTATAAACATTCTTTAAACAAGATAAATACACTTAAGAGGTAACATTCCGAAAGTAAATACAAGTTGTTTTTCCTCACCTCATTGGCAATTTTTTCCTTGTGTGTTTTTTAAGAATAAATCTGACCAAATTTAGTGTGAATAAGAGAAGAGAAAAACTGTTGGCCAAAGGGGTAAACCATTTATTATTATTATTATTATTATTATTATTATTTAAGATATATTCTCTGAAAACAAATTTCATAATCTAACACAATTTTGCTTCTGAAGTAAATGTATCTTATTTTGACAAATTAATTTGATTGCAGTATTTGATTTAATTGGGTTCTGTATTACTGCCTAAGAATACCCAATGAGACCTATCCCTCCATTATTAATTATTTAATATCAGTATGTTACTTTATCTACAATTAGGCATTGAAAGGAGCTATACATTATCTTTTCACAAACTAGGCCAACAGTCTGTGTGCTGATCAGGCAGTTATAGAAGCATAATCTGTTTTAGTTCAGTGTCTGGCTAAAATTAACACTCTCTTAAAAATATTCTAGCCCCTGCCCAGTTTAACACTGTGTTGTTCTCTATGTGTATATACTTGCATTAATATTATATATAAGCAATACAGTTTAATACAATTTAAGATCATTTAACAGCATTTGTGGCATAATATTGATTTCCACAAAAAATAATTTCGACTTGTCCCTTATCGCAGTTACAGTGAGGCACTTACAACAGCAGTTAATGGGGCCAGTCAATGAAAGCTAATACACATTGTTTCAAAAGTATAGCCAAAAGACGTGAACATTATACATGTTAAAATTATTTGAGTGCAATAAAATCATTTACTAAGCTTATCTGTGTGAAATTTATATCCAACACCCTGATTACAGGGTTTTGATTTAACGACAACAAAGTTGTAAAATTGGAAGCAATTTTATTTAATATTTTTAATATTTTATAAATTAATATTTTTATATAATTTTTTTTTAATGGACTGGCCCAATTTACTTCTATTGTAAATGACTTACTGTAACAACTTTTTAATAATAATTTAATAACAAATGAGTAGCGAAATGAAATAAGTTTTTTGTGTTAACCAACATTTATTTGTTTAACTCAGTACTTTTTTAAATACACAGTAGCATTAATACTTTAAAATAAAGTGACCGGAAAACAAATTGAGTAGTTATGTTATAACTTATTAAACATGGTTAAAATACATTTGAGCATCTTTAGAAAAAACAAGAATGAACACTCCAAAAGAGGATGGATTGACTTACATTGAGTGTCTATAGGAAAATCTTCAAAGGTTCAGATGTCCAGGTTTTGTCCTCCTGTCTAGCCTGCTGTGCTTGAATGGAGGACAGTATGAGACAAAACTCACACATGAACGCGTATACAGAGGCATTAACTGGCTGCTCCTGATCTCTCTCATTCTCTGATTGGTTGAGTGGAATAAACCTACGTTGTTCTCACCGACATAGGATCAGAGCATCGATCTAATCCATCAACAGGATAAAGACAGTCTATGGATTTGCCAGGACATACGTGTTTAGGCTCTGGGGTCAGACTGTGGGGTCGGATATAATGTCATTGTGGGACTTATAGTGTCTCTCCATGATCTCAAAGATTGTGGTTAGGTAATGGATGAGAGGATTTATAGTCAATCAAGTGAAGGATTGAAGTAGTTTTAATCCCCATGTAGCAGATCTGGACATTTGGAGCTGGGGAGGAGGAGGGTTTCAGAGAAAACTTTCGCAGCGCGCTGCAGTGAAACTGAGCAAATTTAAAATGTTAGGCAAAGGGAGTGTACACAAGTTGATTGGCTAACTGATTACACGTCAAAAGTCACCATGTGAGCAACTGGCTTCACATATCACATGTGAGTGAGCTGATTGGCTAACAGATAACAAGTTCAAAGAACCTATCACTTTGTGCCATTCAATTTTATGCCTGAACATTTCACTCTAGATGTAGAGCATACTAGGTTTGTAGTGTATGCTACTTTCGCAGCACATACAGTACAACATTTGTAGTGCATACTGTATGTTGTGCATACTACATGTAGTGAAAACTAGATGTAGTCTAGTGTACACCGAAAATTCTCAGAAATTGCTAGTACATTTAACAGACAGTAAATTATATTTACTTCACCACAAAATAAATTTTTAGTGTATACTAACAAAAAATTCTAACATACCAACGCTGATATACAGTACAGGACACAAGTGAACATGATGATAACATTTTATTTAAATATAATTGTCATCATATTCTCAGTTTAACAATCAGTATCATTATAAAACAGACTACAGGCATGCCAGATATCAAACTTCAGAAGTATTTAACACATGAAGTATGAAAACACAGAGACCAGTCACACTGTATGTGTAAATAATAAATGTCAAAATGTTAAAAAAAAATAGGAACCCCCTTTTGTTTAGCAACTACAAGTGTGCTGTCCTATTCAGGTACTCAAACATACATACTAATCACACTACGTCTCACACACACAAACATCCCAACAGCATTCACGTTCAAACAATGTTCACGTTCTACATTCTCTTTGTTGATCATTCTATGCTCAATCTTCCTTTAAATTCACAGTCTTTTACGTCCATCTATTTATAAAACAGACACTTCAAAAATATTTTATTATCACTGTCTGAATGAGACATTGGTCAACTTAAGTCAAAGTGTTGCAATCCGCTCATTTGCGATATGCAGTACATGCCACATTTATACAATGTTTTTCTGTTTAGGCAGCTTTAGTGGTACAACATTTTGGCTCAGACAACTGAATCTTCTGAATACATCCAACATATAAAGTGATCATTCTATAATGACTCCATAGAGTTTTCAAAAAAATGGGCTTAACAAACCAAATATACTACAATTGTCAGCACTTGTCACAGTTACTTTGTGCTTGTCGTTATAATTTCCATTTACAGTCATAACTGGATATAGAAATTCCCTGGTTTTGTGAAATGTGCTTTTATTTTATTGTACCTGTATGTGATAGCGTATAGCACCAAATCATGCAAAGAATATAGAGAAAAAATATACAAAATTATTTTATATTACAAGCTGTACCATCCATTTTCATTGGTCAGCAAAATGTCCTAATCTGAGCAAATATCAATGCATATTAGTGGTTTAGACTTGTTATCATTTAGGATGGAAAATGCTAAAGAAATTCTGTCTAGAAGCCCTTTCATTAACATGAAGAGTGTACATGTGCTCCGAGATACAGAGATTGAGTGCTGAAAGATGTGGAGACGTGAAATGCTCTTCACATACAGGTGGAACCCTCTGGTGAACACTGCAGCTGTTTCTCAATAATACATCGCAGGTACTTGTATCTATTGATAGAGAGAGAGAGAGAGAGAGAGAGAGAGATTATTTAATGTTAAAGATAAATTATGTTATTGATGAGGGAAATAAAATGTGTTTCATAAAGCACTGAAAAATGTATAAACCCAGACCCAGTTTCAAATCTAGACTGATCTCACTGTAAATATGGCAACAGTAGGTCGAAAGTTCTTCAGCTAAACTCAGTCTTTGCATATTGAAATTCAAAGCACTGCCCCCAGTGGCTGAAGCTGGGAGTGTTTTGAGCATATCGGCGCATGTAAGCTCCAAAGATGTCCAAAGAGGAAAGTGCGTTGTACAGCAAGTTGTATTTAGTTGTAAATGATGTAATACAGTGAAGAGGAATGCATATTTTATTAACTCTACCCCCCCATTCCAAACACCAACCCTAACCGCCAGTGAAGTAAAAATTTTATCTTGGATGGAAAATGGAAACTCAAATGAGTGGCTGACAGTGATGGCCAGTAGCTTGCTTTGCTACAAATAGTGAAGCTGCTAGATTAACTACATTTCTGAGTAGCGAGACGGTAGCTTCGCTAGTTTTTAAATCAAGTAGCTTTTCAGTAGCGAAGCTATATTTTTGACAAGGTAGCGGCGCAGCGTTGATTAAAGCTATACCGCTATCATGCCTTGTACCCAGTGTTTACTATTGCCAGTTTTGAATCAGAACTAAAGATGTCCGATCACAAATGATTCGCTCATTTGAGTCGGTTCTTTACAATTAATTGGTCACACGTGATAGGAAAGCGATCTGAATCGGTTCGCGATTCAATCTGAATGAGTCAAAGCTAACGCTCACGCTGCTGAATCATTTGTGCCAACACGTTCACGGAATATTTTAAAATACAGAAAATAAAGATAACGCTTATTGCAGTGGATCTACAATCAATCAATGGAAACAAAACCTGCACATACATCCTATTGTTTGCCAGTGATGAAGAAGGTCTTTAAGTTCAACACGTGTGCAGCTGTCACGGAGAAACTCACAGAGGCAGGGACATGGACTCAATCGTGGGGTTTATTAAACAGGTGAATGAAGCAGTGATGAAAACAACAGGTGAGTCAATCCAGATACAGTGGTGATGCAGACAGCAAGTGAGTAATATCCAGACGGGAATAATGCGATGTACAGATGAATAGTTAACTCACAACAGTCTTTTGATATTTGCAGGAAACTTAAACAACAAAGGAGAGTCCAAACACTGGAGGATAAACGGAGAATGAACCAACAAGTAACACAGACGAGGAGAACAATAACAAGGTAAGTATATTAACAGGTAAGTTAGACAAAACTAGGAAGTCCGTAGTCTCAGGGAAAACATTGCCAAGAACAGACCAAAAGCGTGTGTGAAGGCAAGGTATAAATACAGTCCTTGATTATTCACTAAATGATGCGCAGGTGCGTGTGATCAAAATTTCAGGGGAGAGTGAGCGCTGTGTCAGCATTGAGGGAGAGAGAGCGGAGTGTGGAGTGAGAGAGGGAGTCCGGTGGATCCGTGATAGCAGCTTGTAAACGACTTCTGCAGTTAAAGACATTTTCCAACCAAAAGAGTATCAAAACACGTATAAGCCTACATGAAAACACATCAAAAAATACCATGGCATTACCATGTTTTTTGGACATATATTATTACCTGGGAGCACCATGTTAATAATGTATATAAATATAATCATATAGCGAAGTACCATGGTATTTTTTTTAATTACCTTGAAGCGCCATGTATAAATACAATAGTATATGAATATGCTAATCATATATCAAGTTACCATGGTAGTAAAATGGTATTCTTTGAAGTACTTTGAGTGTAGCTTTTAGCTTAGCTTAACTAATTTTTCTGTTGAGTAGTTGGTAGCTTAGCTTGCTAAATTTTCTGAGTAGCTTGCCCAATACTGGTGGCTGATCCTGAGTCAGTTTTATAATGAAATTAGGTTCAGAAAATTAGACTGATTCAAACATTTTGCTGGAGCAAACATTTTTCCTAATTCAAATCACCTAATACTTTTCTTTTCTAACTAGCCCCAGTCAGATATTTGACCACAAGTAGGAGAGCCTAGAGGTTAAAGCTCTAGACTTTACAACTCTAGGCAGATTATAAATTCAAATCCCACAATAGTTGCCCATGATCTATCACAATTATACTTTTTAAAATCATAAATTGACTTTTATGAAATAAACAGAAATATTGTATTAGTAGGAAGACTACATTTATTTTTAAAAATAATACTTTTTAAATATATGCCAGTAATTTATGATATATTTTGTCATTGTCACTGATTTTGTATTACATTTACATGCATTTGACCAACAGATGTCCTCAGCATGTAGTGTTTTGAGCACTTCGAAAAAGAATGAGGGAATTTTGTTATGAAATTTAAATGTGTGTCTTAAAAATGGGCTAAAATATTTTTTTGAGAGTATAAGATGTTATTTGATTAAATTATATGCTATATATGCGATAATTTCCATATCAAACAAGGAGTAGCCTAAAGAATCATAAATAATGTTTTATTTCTTGTATGATGGTCAGCAATATGTTTTTCGGTCACTGATCAGGAGTCCAGGAATTTTACATGGCCAAGGTGGCAACCCTGTATTGAAGGCGTAAAACATACCTGCTTCTCAACTTCTGCACCTCCCTGTCCTCCTCTTCCTTCAGTTTGGTGATGAAGCTCTGCAGAACAGGCATCTCAAATTTGATGTATTGTGCCACCTGGTGCAGTAGAGCATAACTACAGTCAGTTGTGTTAACTTCATACCTGTATATTTGAGTATTGCCAAACTTTTAATCTTGGGTTTTATAATATCCCCGCCCCCCCCATACACACACACACACACACACACACACACACACACACACACTTACTTCATATGGGATCTCCTCTCCCAGGTCTTGCTCCATGAGAAATATCTTGCAGACCTGCTCACATGGTCCCTGAAGTATTCTTACCACTAGTGGGTAGTCTGTACGCTTCAACTTAACACGCTCTGAAACACACAAATACAATATTTCTCAAGTTTTTAATGCAGAGCACACGCAAGTACATATGAAACCAGATTTTTACATTTTCTAAAGAAAATGTGAGTGGTGTTTTCCCAGGCAAAACTCACTGCTACAGAACAAGGGTGTTGTGGGTGGTTGCCAGGGAGTTACTTTGTGGTTGTCTTAGGTGTTCTGAGTGTTTTTATTGCATTGCAATGTGGTTGCTAGGGTATACTAAGTGGTTGCTCATTGGCCCAAATCAAAATAGCCTTCCCCCAAGTCTCTTGATATGGCTCGGGTCCCTCCTTCTATTCTGGATTTTCCCCCCGTTTTACCATCCAACCAATAAAAATCATAAGTAAGATGGCTTAGAAAATTAATAGCAGACTTTTCTTTAACAAGCCACATGATTTGAGGTATCATTTAGGTCCGTAGCACAAACAGTGTTTCAGACCATGAGCAATGGCTATCGTGATGCTTGCCTTTTAGCAGTCACTTGTGTTTTAGTTATGTTGTTCTTTGTCCACTAGAGGGCGATTCAGTGTTTTACAGTCAAGTCTTTTAGTCAAACCAGAAGACACAGAGGAGAAAGCAGCTGACCTCCGCTGGTATGAACGAGGTAGAGGGCGAAGTCATCTGGGCTGTTCTCAATCTTAAACTTGTTCAGTAAGACTCGCAACACCTGTGGCGTGGTCATACAGCTGTTAATCCTGACGTTCGTTACAGATCCATATGCAGGTGTAAAAACAGCTGTCTGAACATGAGCATCAGAGAGAGGAAAAGATCACATGACTGAGATGGAACTTATGCTCAAACAATCACACACACAATTGATTACCTTGTGATTGTAGAAGTGACCATTGATGGAAAATCTGTGCCTTCTGATTCGTCGTTGGTCACTAAGAGACCTCCTTGTGCGCCGTCTCAGTACACCAGCATCACTTTTTGTTCTAAGAAGCTGAGAAGAGATGTCACATCCCTCTGCCAGAAAGACAAAAGAGAAGATGAGGAGGGATGACTAAATCGTAAAGATGAGTCAGGAATACACATTATATATTGCTTAATTACAAGGTATACCTTCTTCCTCTTCTTCATCATGTTCTTGTGTTGTGCCGTTCTTTGATTGGTCCTCTGGGGGCGTGACCTCCATCTGAGGTGGAGTCTGTGTCTGACCCTCCTGGCTGGAGAATGAGTAAAAAGGAACATAAAACTGCTGTCACAATATAAAAATAAAAAAATCACAATCTACACTGCAAAACAACAGAGGAAGTTCAGAATCTATGTGTTTATTAGAGTTTGTATAGCAGTAAACAAGTTTATATTGAAGGGAGAATTGCACAGATGCTCCATTTAACAAAAAGTGGATTGGGACGTCTACTTTTAAAGCCCTGCAAAACTGAGACTATTAAAGAACTGTAAACATCTGTATGTTCTGCACATTGTGGAAGAAGTGATTATATCTGAATTGTGAGAGCTGACAGATATGTTTATGGAATTTCACCATTTGTACATTTAAATAATAGTTCACCCAAAAGGGAAAATTCTCACAATTTACTACTTTCTTTCTTCTGCTGAACACAAACAAAGATTTTTAGAAGAATTTCTCAACTCTGTAAGTCCATACAATGCAGGTCAACAGGGTTCAACATTTTGAAGCTCCAAAAAGCACATAAAGGCAGCATAAAGGTAATCCATACGACTTCAGTGGTTAAATACATGACTACAGAAGCGATATGATGGATCAATATTTAGTCCTTTTTTACTAGAAATTCTCATCCTTGCCCAGTACATGGTGATAATGCACGAAGACTGCGAATTGCGAAAAACAAAAGATGAAGAACTCTTAGGAGAGAAGAGCACTTAGGAGGGCTGTTTGAAAGTGGAGATTATAGTAAAATAGACATACATTTTGATCTGCCGCTCAAAAAAAATTCTACCCACTCAACACCAGTTTCATGTACAACAGTAAAGTGAAGACTCAGGGGTGCAGGCCTTATGGGAAGAATTGCAAAGAAAAAGCCACTTTTGAAACAGAAAAACAAAAAGAAAAGTGTTAGAGTGGGCAAAGAAACACAGACATTGGACAACAGATAATTGGAAAAGAGTGTTATGGATCTTCACCCCATTGAGCTTTTGTGGGATCAGCTAGACTGTAAGTTGTGTGAGAAATGCCCGACAAGACAGTCACATCTATGGCAAGTGCTACAGGAAGTGTGGGGTGAAATGAAACCTGAGTATCTGGACAAACTGACAGCTAGAATGCCAAGGATCTGCAAAGCTGTCATTGCTGCATGTGGAGGATTTTTCGATGAGAACTCTTTGAAGTAGTTTAAGTTTTTTCAAATTGTAATAGTAATTTTTCACGTTATTAATGTCCTGACTATACATTGTGGTCAGTTGAATGCCACTTTGGTGAATACATTACCAATTTCCAAGTACAAAACTTTCGGCCGCCAGTGTATATACAGTATATATATCTCTGTGTGTGTGTGTGTGTGTGTGTGTGTATTAAACAAAGATGAAAGTGATTCAATCATAAAATTATACAAGACATCTTGAACCTAAAATTGAGTTATATTTTCTTTTCTTTAGGCAGCTGTTTTACCAAAGCGCAATACAAACACGTTCGATAAGAACACACATTTGGCAGCATTTTTTTGGGAACACATGGGAATTTATTAGGCTTATTTATTATGAGTATTATTATTATTATCTTTACCTTTATTATTGTCTTTAGTTCTTAATTTGTAGGCTATTAGTAATTTTCCACCTGTTGTCATTGACGGATGCTTGCGTGATAGCAAATGGGGCAGTTGGAGATGGTAAATGTTTGGATTTAGGGAGGTGGTTATAAATAAGATTTTTTGATCACTTTGTTATTTTAATTGCTTTTTTTGTTTAGTTTAAAGTGAAATTTGAATTTAGAAATGTCTTTTAAGTTTTTCGTGCTTCAATAATTTCATTTTTAAAGCAAAATCAATAAAGCAAAAATATTCACTGACCCTCGGCAGGGGGGGTTGACAATATAATTATCGTTAAAATATTTTGTACATATCGCCCATCCCAAAAGGGAAGTGAACTTTTTCATGAACAATTGTTAAATGAAGTAATTTTATGGAAACCCGCACAAACACGTGTACTCAATTCCATATTGCAACATGTTACCTATTAATTTTTGCATATTTGTTTGTCATAATAAACATTTTATTTTATTGAAAAACTTTGTTTTTTGAAAATAGTAAATTATTCGTTTGTGCTATGGCTCTTTCAAAAAACATGCATCAACAAAAAATAAAAAAATTGGCTCCTTAGTGAGAAAAGGTTCCCAAACCCTGCTCTAGAGTTTACTCAGAATGGTGCCAAATACCAAAAACATCCAGTGAGCGCCAGTTCTTCGGACGGAAATGAGAGAGGTCAACAGAGAATGAGAGAGACTGGTTCGAGCTGACAGAAAGGCTACACAAACCTATAATGACAAGCTAATGAACATATTCTGGCCTAAAAAGGAAGAGATTCTGGGAACAGACTGTTAAGATAACACGATCAATACCATTCTGGCCCAAATCAATGCCTGGAGTGCTCTGTTTCTAAAGGCTTTCATTCTGTTTACCGAACCCTGTAGGTGCTGCACACAACATTTCTGTTGGACTGTTCCGATATGCATAACTGCCATTCTTTGGAATAAGGCAAAAAATATCATCAAAAAAGAAATCATGAAAAATTAGAAATAAGTGCATTATTTATATCACAGAAAGTTCAAATCATTTCAACTGGTGGAATGTGGAACGCATGGTCATCACAAGGATAGAGTTGCTATGGAAACACACATAGGAAACAAGGCTCTCAGTATCTGAGCTGCTGTGGTATCAAGGTTACTTCACTTTACAGCATACAGAACTGGGCTTATAAGTGATGATGATGATGATGATGATGTGTAGTTATATACTATAGTTGATAAATTGCAGAATAAGTACTAATAAATCAGCATTACATTATGTTTAATGAAGTGAAGTTTAATAAATAAAAAATCAGTACTTTGAATTATTTCTTGCTGATTGAAATCTTTAGATTACATGAATCGGTATAGCTTCTCCATACAATACGAGAATAAATACAATACTCCATGAAGCAAGTTAATGACCTGATTTAAATATATATGTGTGTTTATGTCTGTGTGTGAGTGCATGTGTGTGTTTGGTCCATTGCCCGACCTCTGGTTGTCTAGGTTGCAGCCCGAGTGCCAGGAGGTAGAGGAGGGAGGTGGCCTGATTCGCTCATGGTCATCCTGCATCTGAAGTCTGATTGGTCGACGCAAACCCCACGAGATATTGAGAAGTCCTTCTATGACCAACTCCCCTTCATCCTGCAGGGAGAATACATAAATATGTAAGGGATAATGTGCAGTCAGTTGGTCATTATTGCAAAATAACTCTCAATATGTAGTAGAGGGGTCTTGTATCATCCTGAAGCGGTTTATTTTGACTGGCTGACTGTACATTATCCCAGTTACTACATGGCTATGCACCAAATAAGTAAATAAATGGACATGAAATGTTGATCTGAGTTGAAATAATTGTATTATGTAAGAAGAAAGAGCACGGATTGCTACGAGACACATGAGACTAGCACAATGTGGGAGATTGGCTGCCAGGGACAATGGTCAAATATACCATTTAGGTCATTATTCTAAATATATTTGAAGTGTTCCAGAAAGCTGTGTAACAAACCATGACCTCTCATGAAAGGGCAGTGAGTTAGTTAACCCCCCCCCAAAAAAAACGTGACAATACATAACTGATCTGTCTCAGAACAGAAGAGAATCCTTGATAGGTTCACAATAAATAACAGACAAGCCACCATTTTATAATAAATGAGAGTTATAAATGAGAAATACAGCCATTGTAAAATTGACAGTAATTTGGTACATATACTGCGAAAGCACCCGAGTAAACCACAGACACAAAAATCACCCCCACACTAGCACGCACATCCCCTCCAGTCACAGGCAGTTATTACTCCTCACAGAACAGTGAATAATTGAGAAGGCACAGAAGGGGTCAAACACTACCCCAACCTTTCACTGAAAGGGTGTGTTTGGTAGGAGAGTGGAAAAACGGGTGTCTCTTTCTTACTTCTCTGTGTCGTAGCTGCAGGGTCTTTCCTTCATAGTAGAGATTGTAGGTCTTTAAATGAGAGAGAACGCTTCTCCTGTGAAGGGAAAAAGTCTTATATTGAACCATCAACAATTTCTTTAATATTAAAAATGGAAAACTAAAATGGAAAATATATTGTGTGAGGCGTACAATTGTGTCTTAAAGTTCAGTTGTTGCATCTTAGGGATCAACTGTCCTCAAAAAAATGATTCCTGGCAAAAGTATAGGTGCATCCCAAACCACACGCTTTTGCACTATTCTCCTTCATTTTGTAGTGTAAGTGGTATGAGTAGTATGTTTACACTGAAAATGCAGCAAAAAGAAGTGTACTTTAAGTACCCGGATGATGCACTTTTTCAACCATCAAAACGGACGAAAGTTATACACATCACAGAAGTGACAGTTCAAACGCACGCAATGTGTTGCTGCTAGATTTAGCACGTTAGCCAACCTCAGTTCAACACTTGTATCTTAAACAACGTAAATAGTCACACAGCTTGGGGTGATGGTAGGGTGACCAGCTGTCCCGGTTTTTGGTGGCCTGTCCCTGACTGGAGCTGTTCCTGGAAATGTCCTCGTTTTTCCAGAGTGTTCAAGACAGTGTTCATAGTAAAATATTACATTGCAAGAAAGCCCTACCGCCTACCATGTGCTGTTTATTTTGACCAACAGGGGGGGCTGCTCGCTATAGCAGCTTCAATTCATTCATCTTCCTTTACGGTTTACTAGGTCGGGCCAATTTTGCAATTAAGGACTGGACCAGCAATTGAAGATAATTATCATCATTGTTATAAGCTTCAAAGTAAGGCACATACTAGCAATTTATGTTATACGGTTATATTGTTATGTATTTTATAACAGGTTCTGAATTTGAAGTTCTAAAATGTTCCTTAAAGTTTGGCCTTCATAATGTGGGAATTCCCGCACAAACTATAACATGCTGGTGAAAAGTATTCAAGTTAATCCCCGCAGATGAACAAATAAAATCAACAATTTTATCTTTAATCAGTGTGTGTTGTGTATATCAGAGCTTTCGACTCAACATCCCCTCTCCCTCCCTCTTGCACTAGTAATATTCACACACCAAAGGAAGCACCTTCTCACGTATTTACTCATTTGTTGTATTAACATATACCCAAAATAAATTTTAAATAAGAATATGACATTAATAACATGGAAAAATAAAAATGCACAGTAAAATATCTGCAAGGAAATGTATAGTAAATCAGTACATCACAGCATAGGTTTGCACATTGCAGGGAAACAAGTGAGTGAAACGGAGCACCATAATACATAAGACTTGATCAAAATAAAAGGTAGTAATTAAGAAAAACAGGTCCATATGAGATATGCAAACAGTTAGGTAAAATAGTATTATAATAATTACTATTATCATTATCATACAATATTGAATATATTTGTGTCATATGATAAAATATGTTTTAGATGCTAAACATTTACATTCTTCACTGTATTCCATGAAATGATGAAGATGCTTAAAGGGAAGGACCCCTGTGCTGTGGAGTCCGCTGCAATAGTTCCTCATTGTTTATACATGTTTTTTTAGTTCACTTTCATGCGACAATGTCATCTGAACAGCATAGAAAAGAATGAACTAATTGAAGATGAAACAGAAACTAAAAACAGCACTAAAAACAATCAACTTTACCTCTGTGTTTGAATTTCACTGAGACATAGGCTACAGTATTCAATAGAGCATGATATACCTCACGGTAAAAAGATATTTACATGATTTGTTAACTTTATATTTTTGCCAGATCAACTTAGATTTACTAATTTGTTCAGAAGAATCTGTGTTTTTATTGAGTAATGGCACAATGGCAATGCACTCATATAATGTAAAAAAAAACAATTTGTTAATTACACTAATTGTTCGTTTACAATACCTTTTTATTCAAATTATTCTTTTTTTATTTTATTTTATTATCAAATTTTATTTTAAATGAACTCAAATTTTTAAAGCAACCATGTTACTTACTTTTTTAAGTTTAACCAAAATAATTTCTTACAGTGCATATTTCAGCACATTACCACATTCACCATGGTCAAAATACATAAAATCCGATTTGTCCCTTTTTTATTAAGTAACATGAAATTTTAATGACCTATTGAACAACTTGAAATTTCCCCATTTTTCATTTCAGAAATCTGGTCACCTTAGGTGATGGTAAATCATTCAACTCACATTTGTAAGGTGCTATATCCACTGAAGTTTCCCTAACTGCTACATTCTTCATTATTTACAATTGATTTGTCAGACAAGCAGCACAGCCAGGTAACTCCACCCCTTCTGCTATGTACGGCAAATGTCAATACAAGTGTTGAACTGAGGTTGGCTAACGCGCTAAAGCTAGCAGCAACACATCACGTGCCTCAGCTGTTTAGCTGCAGAACACAAACAAAGATTTTTAGAAGAATATTTCAGCTCTCTGTAGGTCCATACATTGGAAGTGAATTGTGACCAGACCTTTCAAGCTCCAAACATCCAATAAAGGCAGCATAAAAGTAGCCCATAACATTCCAGTGGTTTAATCCTACATTAAGTAGTTTAGTTTTCTGAGGTGATATGATAAGTGTGGATGCGAAACAGATCAACATTTAAGTCCTTTTTTACTATAAATCTCCACGTTCACTTTCACATTCTTTCACATTTTGAAAGTGGAAGTGAAAGTGGAGATTTATGGTAAAAAAAAAAAAAAGGTCTTTGTGCTTTTTGGAGCTTCAAAGGTCTGAACATACAGAGCTGAGATATTCTTCTAAAAATCTTCGTTTGTGTTCTGCAGAAGAAAGAAAGTCATTCACATCTGGGATGGCATGAGGATGAGTAAATGATGAGAATCTTCATTTTTGGGTGAACTATCACTTTAATTTTGCTAAATATAAAATTGGTTAAAGCAAATGCAGTTGCTGTACTGTTTAAAACTTCAGAATTATGTCTACTAAGTTTTTAAAGTTCATACTCATTCATTTTAATAAAATAATTTTCTTGTGAATTCATACTTTTCATTTATTCTGAATTTATCTTATTTACACTATTTAAAGATTTTTACTTTCAATTTGATGGAAATTTGCCATACAAATGCATAAATAAATAAAAAATGGACAGAATTGGACAGTTTTTTTTTTAATGCAATAACTTTTTAACTGAGTTTGCAAATGGATAAAGAATGCTGACTGCACAACGTTTTTAGAGTGCGTGATTTCTGTGCTACCAGCGTCACCAAACAGAATTACAAAAATAATGCACTAGTTTTCTCTTTAAAAAACAAAAGACAAACAGGTTTCCCGAACACTTCCCACAATCTGCCATTGGTTGACAAACCCACCCCCAAACTCACACCACTGGTTGAGCTAATATTGTTATGAATGGGGCCAGTCAAAATACTCAGAACAAACAGAGAAATGCTTTGAAAGTGTCAGAGAGTGCCAAAGTGTTCACATTTTTCAGGAGAATCAACCCACGAATGGCTTACTTATAGTTTACTCTGCATATTTAAAGTTGAAGTGTGTAACTTTTTTAGTGTTAAAATACTTTCTTCTATCCCATCTTAATATGCAGAGACAACTATAAGTAAGCCATTCATAGTTTAATTTTCTCAAAAACTCTAAACAACGTCTCTGTGATGCTATACAAATTCCTGTGTTTGTTTTGAGCGACCCGCTTAGACCCAAAACTTCACTCAACCAATGCCGTGGGTTGGGGGCGGGACTATTGTATTGTTATATGTAATTGTATATTAAATGTAAAAACTTTTAAACATGAATTAAATCTATCATTATAAATGTCTTTTTTTATTTGTAAAATGATTTATGGTCAGCTTTATTTTCAAATTAATAAATTGATTCATTTTTTTAAGTTGCACACCTATTCCTCCATACCTCATGTCCTGTTCGGTTTCAGATATGAACTTAAAGAGGTCATGTACAACACAATAGTGTATACATTATCACAGAATGTAAGAGGTTACAGGACAATAAAAAGTAAACAATTCTGTTCAGATGTTCGTGGAGTGATTTTAAAAGCTCATTATACTCACTTGCTGATAAATTTGTTCTCTCCAACACGCACTCCATCATTCCTGTCATCCATTTTATCCCAGTCACGACTGCATGGAAGGGCTCTAGAGAGTGGAATAGGGAGAAGAACACAGACAGAAAGATGTTGAATATTCTGTTTCTGTTTCTTTATTTAACATCAAAGAATTAACTCATCAGTATCTAGGTCAGAGCAAGAGGAGGGTAAGAAAACAAAGTAACAAACCCTTAAAACAAACAAAGCATTTATACATATCTCACACCCCTTAATCAATCTCATGTATTTTAGATATTTCTTGACAAAAGACAGATGCCCTGTTCTAATATCACGCAAACCCACCCACGTGCAGCAAACATCTATGAGTCATACGGTCGTTAAAAAAAAAAGCTATTCATGAGGATGTGACAAGAATAGACAAAATACAATAACTAGGATAAAGGACATCCACACAAGATTTAATCAGAGAGACTACCAGGGCCAAAGCTGAATATGATGGAAAGATTCTTTTAAAGGGACAGTTCACCCATAAAAGAAAATTTTGTCATCATTAACTCAACCTCAAGTAGTTCCAAACCCATATATTTTCTTTCTACTATGGAAGAATGTTCACTCTGCTCTTGTCCATACAAAAAAAGCATATAGTGACCAAGGACAATAAAGCTCCAAAACAAAAAACCTCAATAAAAGTACACCAAATGATTTGGATGCTATATTCCAAGTCTTCTGAAGACATGCAATACATTTGTTTGAGGGTAAAACAGAAATTCGAGTTGTTATTCACTGAAAATCCTCCCATCTAACAAGTATGTTTTTATTATTATTTATCTCATTGAGTTTGGAACAACACTGAGGGTGAATAAACAATAAAATAATTTTCATTATAGGAAATCATATATATTAGGAAATACACTTTTAAACTAATCATTAACCCTTTAAGCTCTGAGGGTGTTTTTAAAGATTTCCTGTTTCAGGGGGGCACCCAAAATTAAAGGCTTATAGCTCGACAAAAGAAACAAGGAGGGTGAAGTGTTTGGTATCATTGTAAAGAAACCTTTTCAAATTTTTTTCATGATATAGATTATGGTAAATTCTGAGACTCTCAGTCTAATAAACTGCTGAAAACAACAATAAAACATTTGTTTTCTTATTTTTCTTATTTGACATTATATATCTCTGGGTGTAAATAAGGTGGCTCCTAAAAACTGCTATTGTTTTGTTCCCAATCATGTCAGCTGTAACTGAGTAAAGTTTTGTGTTGATTTAACAAAGCAATCAAAAGTTATAGCATTACAAAAATAATTTATCCTAGTGTACAAAAACGTTTCTTAGTGTCCAAAAGCCTCTCAAAACAAATAAAACATAATAATTGTACATAAATAACTAACTACACATGCAAACACAACAATGACTAAAGGTTTGCATAGCATGCAGACATGATTTTAGTAATGAGATTTCATTACTTGGCGCCATCTCCTGGTGACCATATGAAACAATCAACAATCACATGTCTCTCTGCCCAAATATGGATGATTTCTGCACCGATCTGAACCCAATCCAATTGGTTTAGTGTTCCATTATGCAACATAATTTCCGATGACGTCATTTAATCCAAGAAAGCTAACGTGTTTTCAGCCAGATTGCAAGATGACAGATAGCCAGATGCTGTGTGCACATTGTGATTTGTGTCAATTATGAGTCTAATGATCTAAGCATTGTGTGAGGGCTCGTTTGAAAGATAATTGCCTCCTCTAAGTAATGGTATGTGATATTTTATGGTTTTGTTTTTGGTTGTATTCTACTTTTGAGAGTTTTCCAACAACATATAACATATGGCTATTTGACGATTTTACTGATTACAATATGTACAGTGCAAAATTATTAATAAATTATCAAACGGAACATTTCAAAGCACTTGTTCAGTTTTAGTCATCATGCCTACATGCATTGTAAAGAAGAGCTTCTTCAAACAATTCCTATTTTGTGTTGGTCAAGACTGTAATTATTAACATTTTGACAATTATTTTTTTCCTCGCCCATCCGAGCTTAAAGGGTTAAATAATATTATTTAGAAATGAACCAATATTTTTTTTAATTAACTTTTAACTTTTAATATCAAATCATTCAGGTCATTCATCTACTTCCTAAAAGTCTATATATACTTCAATGGTCATGTGGTTACTTCCGTATAGACTAAAAAGCATGTTTGGCAGAACATGCAAATTCAGTCTGAAGTTGTTCTTCAGAGTGTGAATTCTTTAATGCCAAAAATGTTGTTTGAAATAGTCTCATCAGAAAATGATAGTTACACATTATATAAAGTACAAAATTAAGTAAAACAGCTTTATACATCTCTAAAAACACACACACACACTGACCATAAAAAACCATTGTAACACCAGACTAAACACACTTAACAGTCGCTGACAAATATACTCCTGTTTGGAGGTTCCCCTGGCACATTACCAACTGTGCCACTCAAGGCTTCCTTCCTAGCCAGCAGAAAGGGCTTTACAGAAGCTTCCGGAGACGAAGACAGGTGCATGACAATAGGGGTGCTGTTACTCTGCTGTTACAATAACTCAACATTAGTGACAACGCTTCTAGCCAACTGCCTTCCAGCTCGAGTCAAACCAGATCTTTAACAAGCTTCACAATTTTTTTTTTTTTTCAAACAGATGCCTTTCCACAGTTACCAATTAGCTGAGCCTAATGTGAATGTTGAAGGAACTGAAAGTGTTAGTTAGTTAGTTAGAGACATTGCAGTGACTCGATCAGCCCAGTCTGTCATTTCATTTTCACAAACATGAGTTTTTGGAGCTATGCATATACAGTCACAAATAATGAAAAAAAACTGAAAAATCTCTGGAAAAAAAATGGTCCTATATATATTTCACCTTATTTGTTTTCTTTTTTTGTCTATGGTGATACTGTCTATGCTTTGGAAATATTGTAATTGTTGAGAATCATGCCAATAATGCTGTGTTAACCTTCATGTATTTATTCCTCTTCATCTGAAATTCTATAAACAACCCCATTTTATGGCAGGACACTGAATTAAATATCCAGAAATCAATCAGCAGACAGAACAAGTAATCATTTCCACTAATCTATCTGTATATTCTGTGGTTTCTTGAACTAAACATAAATAAACTTATCTGAATGGATATTACCTTACTTTGGTGGAAACAGGGGTCTTTTGCAGCTGATTGTCTGGTGGTTTATAAAGCCTTGGCAAGCGGTGAACTTGTGTAACACACAGATTTAAAGTGCTTCGCTCTCCTACATGCTTCCTCTTTCTGATTTGAACATCGGAAACTGACACGAGGCTTTCAAGCCTCTGACTTCCCTAATGTCACATTGGTGTTTCGTTGCCTGCCTTCCTCCCTGTATCGCTCTCTCCCTCTCTCTCTCTCTTTCTTGTCTCAAGTTCACAGATATCTAAATGCATAGACATAAACACTCACTGAGCACTTTATTAGGAATACCTATAGTATAGGAATAGTACATCTACTTATTCATGCGATTATCTAATCAGCCAATCGTGTGGCAGCAGTGCAATGCATAAAATCATGCAGATATGGGTCAGGAGCGTAAGTTAATGTTCACATCAACCATCAGAATGGGGAAAAAATTTGATCTCAGTGATCTGGACTGGAATGGAATGGTGCCAAAAACAACAACAAAAAAACATCCAGTGAGTGGCAGTTCTGCGGATGGAAATGAGAGAGGTCAACGTAGAATGGCCAGACTGGTTTGAGCTCACAGAAAGGCTACAGTAACTCAGATAACCACTTGTAGTGAGCAGAATAGCATCTCAGAAAGCACAACACGTCGAACCTTGAGGCGGATGGGCTACAACAGCAGAAGACCACGTCGGGCACTTTATTAGGACCATAGTGTTCCTAATAAAGTGTTCAGTGAGTGTAGACACACACATCCACTCTTAATAAATACCAACACAAACAACTTAGTGTACATATCAATATAAGCACATACAACTCAAGGGCTATACTACCTATTCCTATAAGCACACATTTACTTAGCTTACCTAAATGGGGACAAACTATAGACTTTTTATATAAGCTAAATATATTTACTGTAGACTAACCCTAACCCTAAAAATGCTGAACATTTTATTTTAGAGGCATTACAGAAAACATTTTTCAGTTTTCAAACAATAAAAATTAATTAAAAAAAAACTGGTATAAACTGTTTTTATGTATAAATTTACTAATTAAGGACATCTTTGAAGGTCTCTAAACAATAAGAAAGTACATATATACAATCAGAGCACAGGTGCAGTCCAAGTGAACCCCAAAGGGAACTGGTAATGGCACCATTCAGTCCATGACAAAACTCCAACATGATTATCCTTCCACAAGATCATTATCCCACAAGCAAACAATAGGGTCTCTCTTTTGTACGGGCATGTTTTCTTATCGACACCACCATCTCCTGACCCAGTGTGCCCATTTAAGTATGTATAAGTGTTAGAGTGTGTGTGTGATCGGGTACGGGCCCCTCCCACATCTTTCTCAACACCCGCTACGCTCATTCATGAGATGATGAAATATTCAATACCAATCGACCCAGAGCAGCTTATTCTGACATTAATATTTCATATCCTAAATATAGTCAAGTTAGATCTACAGATGATCAATATAAGAGCTATTTAATCTTTTATACACATCAATGGATAATGGGCAATAAGAGATGTCAGGTGTTGATTAGAGGAGAGCAAGCACATTAGTGTACTAGATTCATCACAAAAAGTTGTATAGTAGAAAACAGCACTATAAAAAAAGACACTCTGAATAGAAAAAACAGGAGAACCATGAGGGGAAAAAAAGTGATTTAACACTTCAAAGGGATTGTCTTGTTTTGGAAAATATAGAGTAGCTGCATGTACCATCATGTCCCAACAAAGAGCGAAAGTTGGGACTGACTGAAACGTATTTCACAATAACGTGTGGATTTATTTAAACTTCTCTGCTTTCACAGCAAACTTTAAAGGAATAGTTCACCCAGAAAGTTTAGATTCTGTCATAGTTTACTCATCCTCATGTCATTCCAAACCTTTATGACTTTCTTTATTATCACTTCAAAGCTTAAAAAGCACCTAAAAGTATCATAAAAAATAATCCATGCGACTCATGCATCATATTCCAAGTCTTTTGAAGATATCCGATAGGTTTTGGTGAGGTTTTTCTGTTCATTATATTAAATAGATATAATGGATATTCATTAAAGTTATACAGGTTTGGAACGACATGAGAGTAAATTATGACAGAATTTATATATATATTTTTTATTTTATTTTTTTGGGTGAACCTTTCTATTCCTTTAATCCCTACTTTAATCAATGTTTGGTTATAAAAATATACCTTTATTAATATTACTACAATCAAATCTTAAAATAAAAGTTAATTTGCAACATAACCTTGCTTTACTTTTTCAATATTTTCACTGAAACAACAGTCAAACTACTTGAGCACCACGTCTTGTGAACCATGTACTTTTCCATGCTTACGCAACTGTACACTCTACCATTTAATATGTCAGGGGAGTCTATGAAAAATGAATGAAAAAGAGGACTATTTTTAAACACAGTGTTTTGGACACTTGCAACTATTTTATCCTCCATTCCTCCCTATAGATCAACTCTGCATAATAACATCTACGAAAGTCACTAATTAGGAATAATTACATGTTTGTAAAACACAGACTGTCTGATGGGCTGATGATGTGTTGTCTAGGCGCATATGTTAAATTTGAGGGAACAGGGTTTGGAAGTGGTACAGACAGGATGGAAGCTGTGGTCTATGCATAAACCACTCTAACCAAAATAACCAAACAGTGACCTTCCATTCTCTGTCAGTAAACATCTCTTTCTTCGTGTATTTGCTTGTGTTACTATACCAGCAATAAATTCTATCTGGATTGTTTTATGTTCATCCATTCTATTGTTTGCAATGACTTTATTCCAACAACCGCCACTGCTCCATCCCATTCTTCCCACTGATTTGAAAGTTCCCCCTTGGTGTCCAATTCCAAAGCAACCGCTAAAGCCAAGATCGCCCCTTGCTGTTTCCTGGCCTTCGTCCATCACACACACAAATACTTGCACAATGAAAATAATGCAGCAACACACCATTCCCTCACCTCCCCCAACCAGCATCTCCTCACAAACAATTTAGCTTGGCTATTGTTTAAATTGCCAAGGCAACCTGGAAAACACTTGACTGACCAACAACAAGCTTTGTCCAACAATGCCAAAAGTCATGCATCTGCTCCCCCTTCCCTTCTTCTTCCTTCCCTCCTTTCATGCGTTTACCAGCTTGCTCAATCACAGTTGTCGTGGTATTTGCTGATGGCTGCTGCTGTGTGTATCTGCGACTCCAAGGAGTTATGAAATATGAGACAGAAGACAGAACACAGAACACAGCTACTTCACAATCTGAAGAATGGAAAATGTGATGCCCAAATGTGCTTTAAATTTAGATTGCATCTGTGGCATCATTAAAGTCAGTCTGGTAATGAGTAACTTAAATTTGAAGGCAGTACTGAAATGCCTTTGTTGTTTAGTTTACAAAAATGAAAAGATACAGTTGTTGGACCCACTTTATATTAGGTGTCTTTAAATACTATGTACTTAAGCATTTGATACAATGTACTAATGATGTAAATATGTGTTGTTGCATTGTACTTACATTTAAAGTACCTGCATTTAATTAAATCTGTAGTTACATACACTGTTAACCTTACCAACCCTTATCCTAAACCCTAACCATATTCCTAAACCTAGCCGTACCTTAACCTCAGTAGGAGCAAATGTTAATCTTGTGAGAATTTTGCAGAACAGCATGTAGTTATACAATAAGTAAACTGTGTTGTGTGCATTTTAATATTAGTACATAGTAATAAAATACACCTAATATAAAGTGGGACCCAGTTATTTGGTTTGCAAAATCAAAGAGAGACAGGGAATCAGGCAATGTTGCCTGTGCTGAGAGTTTACCACAAAGTCACTCATATTCACTCATATGAAGATGTAAGTATCACTGTTAATGGAGTAGTTCACACAAAAATGAAATTTTGTCATCATTTACTCACCCTTGTGTCGTTCCAAATGGAGTAATTAACAGAGGTTCAGGAGGAGCATGTTAATTTTAATCTGACAAATCACAGCCCACAAGCAGGACTCTCCTGATATGAGAGTCTTTCCGGCATTCAGCCCCGCCCATTTCCCCACGAACAGACCCAGGCAGACGGATCATCAGATGCAACTTCCCTGCAAAGCATTCGGCTCCACCAGAACAGCTCTTCCATCCAAACAGTCTCGTTATTCAACAGAAGCTGCCACAGCAGCTCTTTGTTTTTTAACAGTATTGACGGCTACCATGTTAAGTGTTTTATATATATATATATATATATATATATATATATATATATATATATATATATATATATATATATTTTTTTTTTTTTTTTTACCCTGTCTGTCTTTCTATGCTCCATTCGATGAAGCAGTTTATAATGCGAAGTTGCTGCAGCAAACTGGCTGCCCCTGCACTTTAAAAAATGTGAAACAGCTCTCTACGATTGCTCATATGTTCTCTTATCTAAACTTTCCACTCGGAAAGCAGTGCGAGCTGCCTCCACGAACGGGCGCCATTCCGGCTTCATGCCATTAGAATTAAATTTTATTTGAAAGCGAATGAAACAAAGATTAACTATTCAATCCAACCTCCATTTCAACCCCCAGCATTTTTAATCAGGTTCTGCCGCACAGGTGATGCCTGTCAGCCTCATTACCACGCCACAGCTTTTTTAGGGGGTGTGCTTTATTCAGCGATTGTTCCTCATCTTCTAACATGAATATCACGATTGTTTCTCCCTCCAAAGTGCCCTTCGGAGTGTGATTTATTTCATTCTGAACACACAGGCATCATGCAACACAGAACTCCCTTCAATCGACCGATAATCTAATGACAAATTATTTTCAAACCAATGCAGATATTTTAACAAAGCTCGCTGCTGCACAGCACTGGCCCTGACCATTCTACAGTACACTGCAGTTATACACGGACTCTGTCCGAACAGACACGAGCCAAATTCGGCTCCGCAAGAGGCAGATCATGCGCCGCGTTCCAACTCATTCATAATCATTCTGCAACGTGTCTCGCTTCCTCTCAGCATTATTGACATATATTGACGTATATTGTACAGCAGGGGGCAGTCATACTCCTAAGGAGCGAATGACCACAACTGTATCCTTCAGTAATGATTGCAAGTCCATTACTCCTGCATATCTGCATACAGTACAGAGCCAAAGCTCTTATTTCTCAGATCATTTTATGCTGTTTTTTCACATTGTTTATTAAGATGTACTGTATTTCCCAGCAAATATCTCCTGCATTTCTGTATGCAGTGCAGAGCTGCAACTCAATGCATTCCTAGATAATTCACACCTATTGCTATGCGATGCATTTCCTATGCAAGAAGTATATTGTACTACAGGTGACAGTTATACTCCTAAAAGCCAATGGCCTAAAGTGAATCCTTCCATGATGATTGCAAGTCCATGCATATCTGTATGCAGTGCAGAGCCAAAGCTCTTATTTCTCAGATCATTTTATGCTATTTTTTCACATTGTTTATGAAGATGTACTGTATTCCCTAGCACATTTTTTCTAAAGTTTCACCTAAATATGATTATTTTGTCTTTTCTACAGCAACGCCTGAAATTGTGCCTTCCGCTGGGGTGCTTCTGCCTTCGGCTCAAAACATCCCTAAGCAGCGCAAACGTGCTGTACAGGTGCCGCAACTGCGGTGTCCTTCGACCATGCAACAAAAAAAAAAACTCCCACCGCACCACAAAGCAGGCAAATGTGCTGTACAGGTGCCGCAACTGCGGTGTCCTTCGGACCATGTGACAAACTTCCACCGCAAAGCAGCGCAAATGTGTTTTTTCCAGGTGCCGCAACTCCGGAACCTTTCAGGCCCTGCCACTAAATTTCCCACAACACCGCAATCATGTTTCTTGTTTCCTCTTATGTTTCCTCTTATTAAGACTCAAGGGACACAGCAAAATGTATACCCATCAAACTGCTATTCAGCAAGGTTCTTTACTCTGCACCACCCACCATTTGAATGCAGTGTGGGCCCTCCCGTTCGAACGCTATGCAGGCTTTCCCTTCTAATTGCAGTGTGGGCTCTCCCGTTCGAATGCAGTGTGAACCTCAGCGCATTGGTCGCAGGCTCTCCCATTCGAATCGCAGTGTGGGCCCTCCCGTTCAACCACAATGCAGGCTCTCCCATTCGAATCACAGGGTGGGCTCTCCCATTCGAATGCAGTGTGAGATTTCACGTCATTCATTCCGTGGGCTCTCCTGTCCAAAACGCAGTATGAGCTCTCCTGTTCGAGTGTAGTGGTGGTGCAGTAATCTTAAGAGCCTTTTAGCTTTTCCCGTTAACCGTGGCATTGGCATTTCCTTTGCTCATGGTCTAAATGAGCTCAACACACAATAAGGTGTAGCTCAATGTGATAAACTATGTGTGCCCTATTTGATACTGAAGCCACAGTGCCCCACCAGATAATGTGCTGCAGCACCCGCCCACGCTCGATACTGCCTCAGCATTGCCCTCATACTCTCAATTATGCCACAGCATCTCCCCTTTTGCATTTTGATATTGTCGCAGCAGTGCCCTGCCATGACAAACGTAATGAAGTTGTATTCTTAACTAACTTTTCACTTCCCTCAAAGCTGCATTTAAACGTAATTGACACGTTTTCCATAACTAACCTTCTGCTTCCCTTACAGACGTATATAAAGGTACATATTCCTAACTAATATTTGCTCCCCCTACATGTAAGTACAAACTAACCTCTGCTTCCCTTACAGGTGCTGATGATTCTAATGAAGTTTTTTGTGCCCTGCTTAATACTGCAGCAACAGTGCCCCGCCATGACAAATGTAATAAAGTTGTATTCTTAACTAAATTTTTGCTTTCCTCAAAGCTGCATATGAATGTAATTGACACGTTTTCCATAACTAACCTTTTGCTTCCCTTAAAGAGGTATATAAAGGTAATAAATTTACGTATTCTTAACTAACCATTTGCTCCCCCTACAGGTAAGTACAAACTAACCTTTGCTTCCATTACAGGTGTTAATAAATCTAATGAAGTCTTTTGTGCCCTACTCGATACCACAGCAACAATGCCCCACTCATACCAATTGTGTGTACACAGTTGTTAATATTTTCTCCACTGGCGCTTTCAATGTCTAAGTTCCATACTTTCATAGAAGTGCATCTACAGCAATGGAAACACAGCAGCGCTCCCACAGGAGCTCCTTCACTATGCTCCCAAATACTCAATCCACTTCCGCCACAGTGCTTTAAACTCCGCTCCCACAGAAGGCCCACTTTACTCTACTGCCGCAGCAGCTTTTTTTACCAAGCTTCCGCCAAAGCCTTTTTTTCTTTGCTTCTCAGCAGCTGCAGCTAGCATTACAGGAGATAGCGGTCACCACCTCCTCTTCTCAAAGCACCATATTTCCCTATCTATGGGTACTCTATTGAGTGAGGCTACCCCCGCAAACAAGCTCCGTTCCTCTCGTTCTCATTCTTCCTGTTCGACTGCTTGCTGGGCTTACCCGTTCGAATGCTGTGAGCACTCTCTCTCTATATAGCAGTCTCCCATTCGAATCGCAGTGTGAGCACTCCCTTTCGAACACAGCGCGAGCCTTCTCCCCGTTCGATTGCTTGCTGGGCTTACCCGTTCGAATGCCGTGAGCGCTCTCTCTCTATAGAGCAGTCTCCCGTTTGAATCGCAGTGTGAGCCCTCCCTTTCGAACGCAGCATGACCAACTAGTGCTCACTTTCCCTGTTCGACTGCTTGCTGGGCTTACCCGTTCGAATGCCGTGAGCGCTCTCTCTCTATAGAGCAGTCTCCCGTTCCAATTGCAGTGTGAGCCCTCCCTTTCGAACACAGTGCGAGCCAACTCTCCTTCTCACCTTCCCCGTTTGACTGCTTGCTGGGCTTACCCGTTCGAATGCCGTGAGCGCTCTCTCTCTATAGAGCAGTCTCCCGTTCCAATTGCAGTGTGAGCCCTCCCTTTCGAATGCAGCATGACCAACTAGTGCCCACTTTCCCTGTTCGACTGCTTGCTGGGCTTACCCGTTCGAATGCCGTGAGCGCTCTCTCTCTATAGAGCAGTCTCCCGTTCCAATTGCAGTGTGAGCCCTCCCTTTCGAACACAGTGCGAGCCAACTCTCCTTCTCACCTTCCCCGTTTGACTGCTTGCTGGGCTTACCCGTTCGAATGCCGTGAGTGCTCTCTCTCTATAGAGCAGTCTCCCGTTCCAATTGCAGTGTGAGCCCTCCCTTTCGAACACAGTGCGAGCCAACTCTCCTTCTCACCTTCCCCGTTTGACTGCTTGCTGGGCTTACCCGTTCAAACGCCGTGAGCTAAACCTCTCTCTCTTAGAACAGTCTCCCATTTGAATCGCAGAGTGAGCCCTCCCTTTCGAACGCAGCACGAGCCAACTCTCATTTTCACCTTCCCTGTTCGCATACCGTGAGCCCACCCATTTCTACGACGAGTGGTGGTCTCTCGTTCGAATCGCAGCGTAGCCCTCTCGACCACCCCATCTCCACCTACTCTCTAGATCCATTATCTAAATAAGTAATGTCCGGGGGGGTCATCAGGACTCGAGTCGAGTCTCGAGTTCCGAGCCCTCCAGTATATGGACAGCAAGCCAGATACATTTACTGCTTCATCACAAGATTACATTAACATACGAACTACTGAAATCTTTTGTTGTTGCCTTCTTTGGAACAAAAAAAGAGATGTGAAATGTCCAGGCTGCTCTTTTCCATGCAACAAAATGAAGAGTGCAAATACAATTTTAAACTTATGGTAGAGGGCTAGATTTATTGTAAATAATTAGGGCTTGGAAATGTAATGCTTAATAATGATTAAAAAAAAATATTTAACACGTTAAAAAAATTATCGCAATTAATGCAGTATCCTTTTTTTTTTTTTACTTCCTGAACCTTCACTAATGTTTTTCCCCCCTAAAATTGCCATATTTAATTTTCAGGAGGTACACACTCAACTCGACTGCACATCCTAGCACAGAAACTGACTGTGTGGAGCAGTGCATGCTTGTTCATTACGTGCGACAATGTCCCAAGCTTTATAAACGTGAAAGTGTATTTATTGTACGGAGAATGGAGACTTCACCCGCAAGCGGTGAGCCAGGTGTGGGAGAAATACGGACAAGCTGCTGTATTTTAAACTTCAGGAAATTAAACTGCTGCATCCAATAGGTTTTATATCTGTATGTGTAGTGTCTAGTATCTGTATGTATAATGTATTTGCAATGTACACTTAAGTTTGCCAGTAAAGTTTGATATGAATTGAATTCCCATTTGATCCTATTATAAAAAAAATAAACAAAAAAAAGTCCACTGTAAACCGCTAGAATACAGGCATTTAGTCCAACTTTCAATTTTCTGGCATGCATACTTGTATCAAAGATTTATACCTAAAAAAGTAAATATATTTATGATTATATATTTTTTTTAATGTTTGTTGTAATGTATCATAAACCATGACTAATCACAATTAATTACAGAAAACTTAATTAGTTTAAAGTGTTTAATTGATTCACAGCCCTACAAATAATTATAGGTAGATCTGTTCCTCACACAAAGATATCGTATAGCTTCAGAAGACTTGGAATATTGTGCACAACACCAACAAAAAAACTACTTTTATGGTACTTTTGTGTTGTTTATTGAGCTTAACAGCCCCTGGTGACTTTTATTAGGCTGTATGGAAAAGAACAGTATGAACAGTTCCTTTTGTGTTCCACATAAGAAACATCATACGAGTTTGGAAAGTCATGAGGGTGAGTAAATTTTTGGGGTGAACTATTCCTTTAAGATGATTTGGCTACAAGGCAAGACCCGTTATATAATCTAACAAGACATGATGACAGGCGACTAGGCGAGTCAGTTCAGTGCACCGTTACTTTCCCATTGGTAACACCGAGAACTCAAAGACGACTCACTCTTTTTTTTCTTTCCTTTTTTAAGATAAATAACACCAAATGTTAAACACTTTGGCATATTATAAACTTGACAATAGCGCACAGACGGTAACGTAATCTGACGCCTGTATATTAGATTACATTTCTAGTAAGACATTCTCAAAGAATTTCAATAGCCAACAACTGTTCATATTACACATTATGATACAAAGTTGCAAACAAATGACAGTATTATACAGCGATTTATATATCAACATCTCTGCATCTCTAGTTTTGACAATTGAGTAACACATCACATATACATGCATGCATTTTTGAGAACACTGCACAAAAACAACCCACCCCTCTCACCACGCGCGCTGATCTCTGCTCCCCAGATGCCCGATGTCACGACACACGTTTCTCAGATCAGATTTTGGAGAGTTTTTAATTGTATCTATGGATCTACGTGTCCAGCCAAGACTAAACAAATCTACGATCCGCGATGTAATGCTTCGATCCAGCGCTCGCTTACTCCAACTAGGACCGGTTCGAGCTTCTCTGTGAACACATCGGGAACAATCGGAGCTTTAGAAGGGCGTCTGAGGAGGAATACCCCATCTGTTGTTACAGACCTCAGATAGCAGTTCAGCCAATCAGCGCGCTCTCTTGACGCCCCTTTGTTCGCAGTGCTCCTTTAGTGATGGATAACACATATGCGTTTAGTACATTAGGGAATCCCCAAAACAATAGCCCACAACAGTATGAAAAAGACAGAAATAGTCTCAAAATCTGATGTTTACATGGGTGTTTCAAACTTTATACATAATAATGCTATCTTAAAGGCGATTAAGATTTTTGAGAGTTTTGGACACTAGCTAGTTTGTACAATTGTAAATGTTGAGATATTCATTTATTTGTGGTAGAATAAAAAAGTTCTACTTATAAAGTTTAGGGCTCACAATTCAAAAGATGGGAACCCCAAAATTTAAAAGAGAATGTGTGCCTTAGTTCAATTTCTTTTTTTAAAGGTGCACTCAGTAACTTTTGACTTTGTGTCATCTTGGACTAACACTGACACCTAGCGGCTTGGATGCAGCATCATTTAAACTCAATAGTTTTCAGTTTCAGATGCCATTGTAGAAATTTAGTATTCACAGTCAGCCATGATTATTGTTTTTATTTTTTATTTTTATTTTTTGTAATTAACATTTTTTATTAAATCTTACAATAATAAAGAAAAGCAAAACAAAACACACACACACACACACACACACACACACATATATATATATATATATATATGACTTAGGTTTGTTTGTTGGGAAATGGGGCAAGTATTTTTAGTTTTTGGAGTGCTCTCGTGGTGAGGCATGGAGAGAGTAGGTTAGTAAAGTTTTAAGTGACTATGATTATTATATATATATATATATATATATATATATATATATATATATATATATATATATATATATATATATACAATCAACATTTAAACCCCACAACCCCTATATATATATATATAATCATAGTCACTTATATACTACACTACTCTCTCCACGCCCCACCCCGAGAGCCCTCCAAAAACTCCAAATACTTGCCCCATTTCCCGACAAACAAATCGAAGTCAACCCGTCTTCCCAATGACACCTTTTCATAAGCCGCCACCCTCTCCATCTCCGTGCACCACTCCGTATATGGGGGTGCACCAGCTGATGTCCAACCCCTCAAAATAACCTGCCTGGCGATCATCAAACATGTCAGAACCCAATTCTCTATATGACTATCCCCCACATCGATGACCACCCCATCGCCTAGAACACAAAGTCTGGGGCAAAACGAAACCCGAGTGCCTACCACGTCACACACAAAATTCTGAACCTTCAACCAGAATTTCTGGATCTCAGCACACCAAAAAACATGGGCCATGTCTCCATCCTCCGATTGGCAACGCCAGCAGGTGGGTGTGTCTTTAAGACCAAGCCTATACAGTCTAGCGGGGGTCCAATAAAATCTATGCAAAATCTTGAATTGCATAAGACGCACCCTTACATCTCTAGATGCAGTTTTAACGTTTTTAAGAATCTTAGCCCACACTCCCTCCTCCAATACCAAGTTGAAATCTTTCTCCCATACTCTCTTGATAGAAGTTAAAGCTCCATACCCCAGACTCTGAATTAGCAGGTAGTAATACACTGATGCCTAATGACCTTTTCCAAAAGCAGTAATCACCTCTCCCAGAGTATCTGCCACTTTAGGCGGGTGTGTGCTACTCCCAAAAACAGTACAAAGCAGGCGGCACAGTTGTAAATACCTATAAAACCCAAAATGTTGAACCAAATTTTCAAAAGATTTCAACACTCCACTCTCATATAGGTCACCAAGTGTAGTAACCCCCCTCACAATCCACTCTGACCAGCAGAAAGGGGACTTACCAATACACAATCTTGGGTTCTGCCATATGCTCGAGGCAACATTTAAATAAATGTCAGAGTTAAACACTCTGGACACTTTTGTCCATACCGAGTGCAAATGCGAAATAATGGGGTGTAACTTAACTTCTCCGATTATTTTGATAGAGAGGCTTTGCAATGGCGAAATAGGGGCAAGAACTTCCTGTTCAATACCAAACCAGGGAGGGGCTCTCTCAGTTGGAAGTGACCAATGAGCCAAATGTCTGAGACTGAACGCATAGTAATAAAACAAAATCTTGGGTAGGCCTAGCCCACCTTTGTCAATCGGCCTATGTAACTTATTGAAATGCAGTCTGGGACGCTTACCATTCCAAATGAAGGACTTCGCTATGCTATCAAATTGCTTGAAATAAGAGAGGGGGACATCTACAGGGAGAGATTGTAGCAGGTAGTTACATTTTGGAATACAATTCATTTTAATAACATTAACCTTCCCAATCATCGATATATGTAATGAAGCCCAACTGTCAACATCACTTGAAAACCTTTTTATTAAAGTGTCAAAATTAACTCTAAATAATCAGACAAATTTGCTGGGAATAAAATACCCAAATACTTAATGCCCTGGTTGGGCCACTGGAAGGCGCCCGGCTGGAAGGCCGTTACTGGACAGTACACTGTCAGAGTCAAAGCTTCGGATTTAGACCAACTGACTTTGTATCCTAAGAACTTGGAAAAGGAATTAATAATTCTGTGGAGGCAAGGCATAGATCTAGTAGGGTCAGAGACAAATAATAAAATATAATCTGCGTAAAGCAGAAGCTTATGCGCTACGCCTCCCACCATCACCCCTGGAAAATCATCCTCCTTTCTTATCGTGGTTTCTAATGGTTCCAGGGCAAGACAGAACAATAATGGGGAAAGAGGGCAACCCTGCCTAGTGCCACTATCCAGAGTAAAATAATCAGAAATTAATCCATTTGTTTGTATCGCTGCTACATGGTGTCTATTAAGTAACTTAATCCAACCAATAAATGTACTCCCGAACCCACACATTTCCAAAATCTTAAAAAGATAATCCCATTCTACCATATCAAATGCCTTTTCGGCGTCAAGTGAGATGGCAGTGACCGGAGACTGATCATTCACTACTGACCACATGATATTGATGAAACGCCTAATGTTACCAGAAGAGCTACGACTCCGAATAAACCCCACCTGATCTATATGTATAAGAGATGTCATAACTTCACTTAATCGGTTAGCCAAAATTTTTGACAAAATGTTTACATCTAGCTGGATCAGGTAAATTGGACGGTAACTTTTACACTCACTTGGATCTTTGTCCTTTTTATGAATCAGACTGATCCAGGCTTGTGTCATGGTTGGAGGAAGCTTTCCATTCTTTAATGATTCAGTATAAACTTCTAACAAAAGTGGAACCAATCTTATAGCATAAGATCTAAAAAATTCAATGGCAAAACCATCTGGCCCCGGAGCCTTGCCTGTAGGTAAGGACTTAATTACCTCGTCAAGCTCCGCCAAGGTTATCTCAGAATCAAGATAATTTTTTTGCTCAGTCATCAATTTAGGGAGTTCTAATGGTTCCACAAATTTTCTAATATCTTCATCAGTAGACAAAGACATGGAACTATAAAGATCAGGATAGAACTCTTTAAAGGCATAAAAATTTCACCACCAGCAGATTTCACTGAGGGAATGGTAGAAAAAGACTCTCTCTGCTTTATATATCTAGCCAAAAGCTTCCCTGCTTTGTCCCCCTGACTCAAAGTACGACTGTCTTGCCCTGAATAACCAAAACTCCACTTTCCGTGACAAAATAGTATTATATCTGTATTTCATTCGGGTCAATTCTCTGAGGCCATCAGCTGACATACGGTGCTTCAGCTCTGCCTCTGCACTTTTAATATTTCCTTCCAACTCCACAAGTTCTCGTGCTTTGGATTTTTTGATGAATGAGGCATACTGTTCGATCTGACCCCTAAGAACCACCTTAAGTGCTTCCTAAGCCATGACCACAGAAGATACTGAGGACCAGTTGGTCTCCATATAAACATTGATTTCAGTCTTTAACATTTGTTGGAAATCAGGATTTTGCAAAAGGGATACATTAAAGTGCCAACTATATGATTTCGTTTTCTCCGTATGTGGCAACACTTCTAAACTCACCATCTGAAACTAAGATGTTTCCAATTGAGCAATCCACAACAGATGAAATGAGGGACTAAAAAAAAAAAAAATGTATTCTAGAATAAATCTTATGGACTGATGAAAAAAATGTATAGTCCCTACCAGATGGGTTCAAAAGTCACCAAATATCTGCAAGACCAAGATTTTTACACATTATGTGAAGCGTCAGTGTTGCTCTAGGGGGCTTACACACTTTTGCTTCAATATGATCAAGGACTGAGTCCATCAAAAGATTAAAGTCTCCTCCCAATATTATATTATGAGGGGTGCCAGCGGCTTGTAACATCCCTTCGAGATCAATAAAAAAGCCCTGATCATCAGTGTTAGGTGCATAAATATTAGCCAAACCAACCTTGAATTTCTGCTAAAACAATAATGATTCTCCCTAATTTATCTTTAATCTGTTTGAGAGATTTGAATTGTAGATGTTTACTTATCAAAGTAATGACTCCCCTGCTCTTACTTGAGCCAGCACTAAAGAAAACACCCCATATCTTCCCAAATTTTTCAGCTTCCTGCGAGGAAAGATGTGTTTCTTGAAGAAACACTATATCACATTTCTTATGCTTAAGAAAAGTTGACGCGAATTTCTCCCGCTGCACCATCCAAACCGAATCCCTGGTCCGCAGGCCCATCAGAGGTTTCAGCTTGAGCGCATAAGTGTCTTTTAATGTCTCCAGAGCCCGAGGATTTTGACTTTTTTGCCATGTTTACCTCAAAGAAAAATATGTAGCTGGGTGTATCGAATCTCACCGGATTATAACATGAAAATAATAAAAAAAACTAGCAAAGTGTGCAGAGCTCGCCGTTTACACGTCTGCTCCTCGCATGCCGTCACGTGACCTAGCCATGATTACTTCAATCAATGAGTGAAAGTGTAAAATAACAGGACGGTTACTGAGATTGAGTAGTATTTGGCTGCGAGTAGTATTTGGCTGGTCATGTGATTCTAACATGGCAGCCCCATGTGTGGACCCTCTCCATGTAGAATAAAACAGCTTTTATAAGGTTACTTATATGACTGGAGTCTTCATTTTAATGTGAGTGGTAATGATTTCCTACATATATTGCAAAATTAGTTCATGTCTTTAGGAATTAAACTTTTTTAATGAGGAAAAAAATTCTGAGTGCACCTTTAAGTATACAGTATGTATGCACAATGTACTAAGTGCTTCTTTATACTGAACTCAACTGGGAATGACTTGATTTGATGATTTAAATTATTTTTAAAAAATCATTGTAGATTGTACAGTGAATACAATTTTGTCTCTTACTGTTGAGATGCCTAAATAACTAATACATAATCACTTTCAACAACTGTCTTCTACTGAACATCATTTAAAAGGCAACATATACATCACAAATATTTCATTAAAGCAGATGTTTTGCCAGTGATGGATTTTGGAATGATATTTTTTTCCTGTCTGCTAATGTCACAGCTCAAGATAGTCACTAGTGGTGTTAGGACTGTAAAAACTTTTCTTTGAAACTTAATGATTAGCTTGTCATGTGTTTTATTCATGGTGTAAAGAGCTATTGAACACCCCTTTTCAAATTTTCAAAGAGATCTTAGGATTTACATTAAAGCTTTTGTACCTCTTTTTAGAAATGGGCTACCAAAACTCGGTGTTTGATGTTTTTATATGATTTTGATGCTGTGTGTGTATGACCCACTTATATATATACAGGGATGGGAAGGTTACTTTTAAAAAGTATTCCGCTACAGATTACAGAATACATGCTGTAAATTTAATTTGTAACGTATTCCGTTAGATTACTCAAAGTCAGTAATGTAATCTAAACACTTTGGATTACTTCTTCAATACTGGCAAATTTTTCACTTGTTTTGACTATAAACAAGTAAATAAAGTAAGAAAATTCACTTAGATTTATCTTGCTTTAAGAATTTTTTGATATTTTACAGAAAAACAATATTTAAATTCTCATTAAGAATAAGATTTTTGCAGTACATCTTTGCTCTAATATCAAAGGTCTTACTAGAGAAAAAAAAGTTATGCTCCAACGTGCATTTTCATCATAGATATATTGATTGTAGCTTTCTATACAATGTTAAAGGTTACACTGGTTAGCATTTCTTGTAAAAATACCCTAACTTCACAAAAAACTTTGACAAGGTGTATAATCATGTATTTATTGGATTTATGTTTCATCTGTCAAAGCGTTTCTAACTGTTTTCTTGTTAAACTGTAGAAAAGTGATGTAGCTCCTCTATTAAGCTCCCAAGGGAAAATTCCTTCATATACACCTTTTCACTCACAACAGTATGAACTTGTATGAATGTAACACATCTTAAGAAAGTGTTTCACTGCTGTTCAAAAGCTCCTCAGATTGCATCTTTTATATAGATAAATGTTTTCCAACTGAATAGTCTAAACATTAAATGAAACAAATGACAATAAAATGCAAAGTAATCTCTTCAGTAATCAAAATACATTTTGAATGTAACTGTATTCTGATTAACAATGATTTAAACTGTAACTGTAGTGGAATACAGATACTGATATTTTGTATTTTAAATACTTAATCCCGTTACATGCATTTCGTTACTCCCAAACCCTGTGTGTGTGTGTGTGTGTGTGTGTGTGTGTGTGTGTGTGTGTGTGTATATATATATATATATATATATATATATATATATAGCATTCAAAAAGTATTCAGACCCCTTAATTTTTTTCACATATTGTTATGTTGCAGCCTTATGCTAAAATGCTTTAAATAAAAATAATTTCCACATCAATATACACTCCATAACCCATAATGACAGAAACCTTCCTTCATATTTATGTGGTAACACTTGACTCATTACTTATGGGTTACCAAAATTATTTAAAAAGACCTCCAGCAATATCTAACATGCCAAAGTTAATAATTTGTAATGAACAGAAGAGATATCCCAAGGATTGCACAGGTTGGGCACATACATCCCTATATTTCTGTAAGGTAAGCTGACTATGACTATTTCCTTCTACTCAATTCCATCTAAACAGAGGTACAAATTATTGGACCAAAAACATCTAAAAATAAGCCGCTAAAATATAATTTGACTCTCGATGAATGTACTGTTACATCGTCTTCTACAGCGAAGAACTTGGGTGTTATATTTGATACCAATATGTCATTTGACAATCAAATTTCCAATGTTTGTAGAACAGCTTTCTTCCACCTCAGAAATATTGCTAAGTTATGACACATGCTCTCTGTTGCTGATGCCGAAAAACTAATTCATGCATTCATGACCTCAAGACTAGATTATTGTAATGCATTGGGAGGATGTCCAGTAAGTTCAATAAATAAACTTCAACTGGTTCAAAATGCAGCAGCCAGAGTGCTGACTAGAACCAAGAAATATGATCATATTAGCCCCATTTTATCATCTTTTTTTTTCAATTAATTTCATATTAATTGAAAAATTGTATTGACTACGTACACAGCTTTGAATGGTCTAGCTCCGCAATACTTAAGTGACCTTCTACCACGCTATATTCCATCACGTTCGTTACGATCGCAAAATTCTGGCCTGTTAATAGTTCCTAGAATATCAAAATCCACAAAAGGAGGTAGATCCTTTTCCTATTTGGCTCCTAAACTATGGAATAGTCTCCCTAACACTGTTTGGGATGCAGACACACTCATTGAGTTTAAGTCTAGACTAAAGACACATCTATTTAGCCGAGCGCACACCTAATTTATCCACCAACTCACAATTAGGCTGCTTTAGTTAGGTCTGCCGAAACCAGAAACATTTATCATGATCTATAACTCCACAACAAATTGAATGGCATCTACGCTAATATTATTCTAATTGTTTCCTTTGATTCATATCCCAAGGTTACCAGAGCTGGCCAGATCCAGCTCCGTTCCTGCTTGATGTCAGACTCCACTGCAACGTGTCTCTGAGTGATGATGACTAAATGCAGCCGGTGCCAGCCAGACATAACTTCAGTCTATTACGATGGACTTCAGAGGATGAACTGATGCCAACTCCAACCATAAGACATGGGATACTTCATATGCCACTGCCTGAACCTTGGACTTAAGGTAGACCTCACCGTAATGACCTGCCAGTTGAACTGCGGTACATCTCACTGATCTCTTTCTGCATCACCCTGGTCTAATGATGGACTCTTAAAATGGAATACATAGACTATCAATTAATTGCCAAAAAAAGCCTTCATCAGTCAACTAACATTGGACAATGCATCTATGTGAACATCTGCAGTTAATCCAGGATGAACTTCTGTGTACTGTGTTAAGGATCTGAATACTTATGTTAATGTGATGTTTCAGTTTTTTCTTTTTTTTGGATTTTCCCCCCTTTTTCTCCCAATTTGGAATTCCCAGTTCCCAATGTGCTTTTAAGTCCTCGTGGTCGCGTAGTGATTCGACTCAGTCCAGGTGGTGGAGGACGAATCCCAGTTGCCTCTGCGTCTGAGACCGCCAACCCACGCATCTTATCACGTGGCTTGTTGAGCGCGTTGCCACGGAGACATAGCGTGTGTGGAGGCTTCACGCCACCCACCGCGGCAACCACGCTCAACTCACCATGCGCCCCACCGAGAACGAACCACATTATAGTGATCACGAGGAGGTTACCCCATGTGACTCTACCCTCCCTAGCAACCGGGCCAATTTGGTTGCTTAGGAGACTTGGCTGGAGTCACTCAGCATGCCCTAGCGAACTAACTAGCGAACTCCAGGGGTGGTAGACAGCGTCTTTACCACTGAGCTACCCAGGCTACCCAGAATTTTTAATAAATTCGCAAAGTTATAAATAATCTGGTTCTTGCTTTGTCATTATGGGTAATGGAGTGTAGATTGATATAACTTAAAGCATTTTAGCATAAGGCTGCAACATAACAAAATGTGAAAAAAAAAATGAAGGGGTCTGAATACTTTCTGAATGCACTATATATACACTATATTGCCAAAAGTATTCGCTCATTTGCCTTTAGACGCATATGAACTTAAGTGACATCCCATTCTTAATCCATAGGGTTTAATATGGCATCGGCCCACCCTTTGCAGCTATAACAGCTTCAACTCTTCTGGGAAGGCTTTCCACAAGGTTTAGGAGTGTGTTTATGGGAATTTTTGACCATTCTTCCAGAAGCACATTTGTGAGGTCAGACACTGATGTTGGACGAGAAGGCCTGGCTTGCAGTCTTCGCTCTAATTCATCCCAAAGGTGCTCTATCGGATTGAGGTCAGGACTCTGTGCAGGCCAGTCAAGTTCTTCCACACCAAACTCGCTCATCCATGTCTTTATAGACCTTGCTTTGTGCACTGGTGCGCAGTCATGTTGGAACAGGAAGGGGCCATCCCTAAACTGTTCCCACAAAGTTGGGAGCATGGAACTGTCCAAAATCTCTTGGTATGCTGAAGCATTCAGAGTTCCTTTCACTGGAACTAAGGGGCCAAGCCCAGCTCCTGAAAAACAACCCCACACCATAATCCCCCCTCCACCAAACTTCACAGTTGGCACAATGCAGTCAGACAAGTACCGTTCTCCTGGCAACCGCCAAACCCAGACTCGTCCATCAGATTGCCAGATGGAGAAGCGTGATTCGTCACTCCAGAGAACGCTTCTCCACTGCTCTAGAGTCCAGTGGTGGTGTGCTTTACACCACTGCATCCGACGCTTTGCATTGCACTTGGCTTGGATGCAGCTGCTCGGCCATGGAAACCCATTCCATGAAGCTCTCTACGCACTGTTCTTGAGCTAATCTGAAGGCCACATGAACTTTGGAGGTCTGTAGCGATTGACTCTGCAGAAAGTTGGCGACCTCTGCGCACTATGCGCCTCAGCATCCGCTGACCCCGCTCTGTCATTTTACGTGGCCTACCACTTCGTGGCTGAGTTGCTGTCATTCCCAATCGCTTCCACTTTGTTATAATACCACTGACAGTTGACTGTGGAATATTTAGTAGCGAGGAAATTTCACGACTGGACTTGTTGCACAGGTGGCATCCTATCACAGTACCACGCTGGAATTCACTGAGCTCCTGAGAGCGGCCCATTCTTTCACAAATGTTTGTAGAAACAGTCTGCATGCCTAGGTGCTTCATTTTATACACCTGTGGCCATGGAAGTGATTGGAACACCTGAATTCAATTATTTGGATGGGTGAGCGAATACTTTTGGCAATATAGTGTATATATATATATATATATATATATATATATATATATATACACACACACACACACACACACACACACACACACACACTGCTGGTCAAAAGCTTTGAAACACTTACTCATTCTTTATTATAATTTTCACATTTTAGAATAATAAAGTCATCAAAACTATGGAATAACATAAATGGAACTATGTGAATTATGTTGTGACTAAACAAAATTTCAGTCAAGTGTTTCAAAACTTTTGACCGGTAGAGTGTGTGTGTGTGTGTGTGTGTATATATATATATATATATATATATATATATATATATATATATATATATATATATATATATATATATGTCAGTAGTATATGATCCCATTTATGTCTCAGTTATTAATAACTTTTTTGTATGCTTGATATGATATATAATTTACTCTTCCCCTATTTAAGTTAATTTTATTAACTTAAGTTATGTTGGCTCTCTTATAATCTAATACATTTTTATGCGTAATTCTGTTGGCGTTGAATTATATTTTCATTTCTCTATTTAGTGAAAATAAAAAGGGAGATCTTAAAGCTGTTTACAATTATGTATGATTTGGTTTACTGATTTAGAATGTTGTAACGGTAGACTAAAGTCTTCAATTCAGAATTTTAATGATACACTTCAGGATTACTTAGAGAAGTTTAGCATTTTCTTACTCCTGTTTTTATTGTGAATAGATTGTTATTCCTGTCTGACCCTGAAAGTGATTTGTCTTATTAAGATTGGAATAATTTGGAACATGCTAGAATGCAAGATTACTGAAAAAATGGCTCTTCATCATACCAAGACAGACCTTTTTTTCCTGTTACCTTAAAATGTGCTTCATGTGGGTAACATCTAATTTAACTGGTTTTATTCAAGTCACAAATGTTAGGCTATTTAATCGGACTAAATCTACCTGACAAATAAGTTTACGCAAACAAAAGTATTTTTTTATGGGTTAATTCAAGTAAAAATAGACTCTTGAGGTAACAATTGCAGCTCTGGGACTTGGTGTGCAAAGTTTGAGATTCACTGGTCTAAAGTTTTGGTTATCCACAAGTGTTTGATTTACCTGCAAATAGTGATTAGTCTATAGACACTTGATTAAAACATCGAAGCAAAATATTTGTATCATTTTGCTCATTTAAATACATCACAGGCACAAAAAGAACAAAACGAGACTTTATGATTTGCTCCGAAACATTTTATTAAATATTTTTAGGAACAAGGAACAAAATTTCTGCTGTTGCTACTAACAGGAGCCACAATGCCTGGTCCAAGAATATAGCACACTCTGTACTTAATTCAATATATATTTATATATTCATAGATCTATAATTTCACCTCTTTGTCAATTTATACTACTATTAACATGAACAGGAAGCAATGTTAGAAAAATACAATATGAAAAAGATCTAGCTAACAAAACTATTCCATTGAACTACAGATTTAAAAAAGACAAAAAGACAAAAAAAAAAACAAAAAAAAAAAAGAGAGAATTAGTATTACTCTTAAATAAAAATGTAACAAAATGGTGCGCTCCGCAGCATGATGATTCAAGATTATATGCGTTATTTTTTTTACAAACACATTTTGGTCAGTAAAAACACAAAATAAATGTATAAAAACAAGAATAAACATTGAAAAGATATTGTACATTTCAGTATATTCTTTAAATATGTCCCCCTCAACAAAACTGAAGGTCTTTATTTTTCTTTGAATCAAACTCTCTACAACCGTGTTATTAAGACCAATCACAACCTTTCTGAGCTGATACTGAGTTTCATCCAATCATCTTGTTATATCACAATATTCTCTTATCAAAACCATATTTAGCATCAATAAAGCATTAGGCACTAATAATTGTGAATTTTGGGCAAAGACAGATGCTAAAAATTGGTAAGATGGCACTTCAGATTGGTAAGAGGTCTTCATAAAAAGGTCCATTTGAGTCATATTCTGCATTCAATAACATAAACAATTTGAGGGGAACAAATTGTTAGATTAGGACTGACACAACGGCAAGCACTATAGATGCTGAGAGATGGGGTGGCTTTCTTAGTTGCATTTACATTGGATAAAGAATCTCAGACAATTAATTACACTCAGGAGTGCTGGTTGTTGTAAAATAGGATTTATTTTGGGAACAAAAAGTACTATAGTCATGGATTTTTGACCTCCTCCAATGCTTACAGTATCAAATGTATGTCTTGACTTTGAGTTAACTGGATTCTACATCTGATTCTACTCAATACTGCAGCACTCTGTTCCAAGTTCCAGTTAACAATAAGTGATTTACCATCACCTTGCATACAGCACCATATCTCAGATCTGGCTTTTCAGGTCCCAAATACTGTTACTTAGAGTACACTCTCCCTACACTCTCTGAATATTCTACAAAGTAAGACTGCAGAACCTTTGTAAAATCTGAAAATAAGGCTGAAAACAAAACAACAGGTGTAACACTGAGTTACCAAGTAAAATGGTCCTTGAATTAATAAAACTTTCTGTTAGAAACAAATACAAAACAAACCAAAAACTGGCTAATTAGTTCCGAAGGCTGCATTACAGGTCAGCTAGAATGAGAGAGACTGCATTTTCCAGAGAAAAATAAAATAAAATATCTCATAAACATTTCTTGGAATGGCACACTTAGGAAGCACCAAGTATGTTGAAAATCTTGGAACTGTGTTCATATAAAATTGCAATTTCTCATTCCATCAAGCTGGCAAGCATAGTCTAACAGATCAAATGAACTATTTTTTTTTCTTTAGGACTTCTTTCTTTCAGTTGTGCAGGCAACAAAAGAATGTATACAAAGATAGCAGACATACTACATATAAATAAATAAATAAAGAAAGAAAGAAAGAAAAGAAACTCTGCATCCCAAGAGGAATAAGTTTGAGGGTGCAAGCCTCTGGTACAGATATAACCATCAGGTGGCACTCTTAAGTGAGGTTATCAAAGCACTTCTGCACATAATTGAAACATTTGCGCATATTTGGCTCATTCATGCCCCCTGATGTCATCAAACAGCAGTCCGTTTAAAAGTAGCTGACTGAAATCTTCTATGGAATTTGAAGGCGTTTAAAACAGTTGCTGATATTGTACATTTTAACATTGTTTTTGTACAGATGTTTTTAATATAAGTCATATAAAAAAGGCCTGTAAACCAAACATGAGAAAATAGTAATGGCAAAAAAATAAAGAATAGATTGTGATAATGCAGTATAATAGGATTTGTACAAATTGAGAAGCAAGTCACAAAATGCCCATCGTCAACATTCTTTTCCTCTCTGTGCCCAAAACCTACCACGTGTGTGCAGTGCCACCTTTATCAAATGAAGGACAGATCAGAAACTTGGCGTACTGAACAGGATTCTACAAATGGAAAGATCCAGGTAAAAAGGTGTTTTGAAAAGACTTCATAAATGCAGCTATTCAAGTTATTCTTTCCTTCTCTTCCAGTCTTCCTTCTTTTGCAAACCATACACTGATTATTCATTCATTGCTTTTTTGTATTGTTTAATCTGCTGCATAGCTATCTGCATTCAGCCTTTTGTATTCCTGTGGAACATTTGCATTTTGAAGTGGCAGAAATTACATTTCTTACTGCTGATAAGAAAAATGTATAACCAGGTGATATCTTTTTCTTAACTTCAGTATTAAAATGCCATTTTGCACTCCGGTGACATTAGCTATTTATCAAAATAGCAGCACTAATGGATATAAAGAACTATTTCCATTTACTACATCATTCCTGCACAAAACAAATTACATACATTTTGTATAAGTAAATAATTTTCCATACATTTAAGACATATGAACATAATTTAGGTAACTGGACACAACAAAGTTAGATTTTTGGAAGCAAGACACTGGAAGTTCAATTAGGAACGAGCAAAATAGGTATGACTACATTTTGTGCGTTAATTCTTGCTTTAACAAGCAGTGCAATTCAAACATAAAGCACACTAACCTTGCATTACAATGTAAACTTAAATACACTGCTTGCATTAATAGGATCCCAGCCAGTGATATGCATTAAGCAAGTGTGAGCATGTGTTTTTGTGCATACGTGGAAAAAAAAAACATTGTGAATTTGAAAAATAAACAGTGCTTATTAACAGTACTTGCATTTTTTTAGGGATGCAATTTCATATGGTTGTATATTGAAGCTATGAATATTTCAACTGAAAACATTTCATACAAAATTTCATCATTAAAAATTCAATCATAAATATTCACCTTCCAAAGTTCAGTTCCAAAATATTCAGTGAACATTATGCATCGGCACACTACTGCTTTTCCTGCAATGCCAGGATGTACAAGATTGAATTTTCAACCAAATTTTAACCACTGAAATTTAATGGGCGAATTTGCAAAGCAAAATATAATGGACCGAATATTACCTGTCGAATAATAAAAGATGAAATAATAATAAAAAAAAAAACTGAATTGTTTGGAACTGAAGCTTTGGAAGGTATAATTGAATTTTTAATTATGATTTGTTTTTTTTCAATTCAAATATTCACAGCTTAAATATACAACTAGGGATGTCCCGATACCAAGACTGGTATTGGAATTGGGTCCGATACCGTGCTGTTGTACTTGTACATGTGCTTGTAAAAATGCTTCGATACCAAAAACCGATACCATCTGACGTACGATGTCATTCTGCAAACATTCAGCACACAATTAAAATCACGTTGTGTCCTAATGAGAATATTAAATCGCAAAAGCTGACACGCAGACACAAAGTGCTCATCCCTTTTAGAGATCTTTGACTCATACATGGAAAACACCATAATGAGCATCGCGCACCTTGCTTGTAGCAGATGATAGAGAGCAGAGCGGTAATTCACTTTTTTGCGTGAGTCACATACAGACTACATATTTAATTAAATAGCAGCCTTTTGCGGTTTAATAATCACTTTGAGTCACGCAGCGACCAGTTTGACTGGATTCTGAAGCCTACCGTCGTTCAAAATAAATGCTCAGCCAAAATAAAAGCTCAATTTAAAGGGAAAAACATACAACAGAAATAGATCACTACTGTATTGCTATGTAATATTCACTGTAATACTACTACTACTAATAATAAATCAATAGTAATTGTATTATACTTAAGCAATATCTCACATCTATGATGTTCTGTTAAGCAGTGACAAAAATAGCTCCAATGTTGTATTTTGGATTGTGCTGTGAGGTTCTGTATAATAGCACTTCATTTGATAAAAATAAATACAATATTATTTTGAAAATTAATTGTTATATTTTAATTTGATTAAAGTTTTAATCAATGCATTTAAGCATAATTTTGATGATAAAAATGAAACCGTTGATATGGAATTCAGAAAAAAATAAAACAAAAAAATCTGGCAAAAAAAGTGACGGTACTCGTACTCATTCTCCAAAAATCATATCGGGACATCCCTATATACAACCATATAAAATTGCATCCCTAAAAATGCAAGCATTGTTAATGCAATGCATTTACTTTTCAAGAAGTGCAATTCAGTGTACTTTTTTTAAAGACATTTGTCATTTTTCACATACTTCCATATGTGAGACAGTGGTCACTATTAATTAGTACTCATAAATTCCAGTTCTAGCATATCCAATCAACACTGTTGTTTCTAATGATGCTTTGTGCACCCAAAGCAGTGCAGGTCTGCTAAAAAAGGAACACTGATGTCTCAAAATTGGTAGATTTTATAAAATGATTTTCATTGATCAGTCTCTGTTCTCCTGTCCAACCACACACAAAAAAATAGACAAACTAGTGCAGCCTGAATTGCATCTATTCAGCGTTGTCATGGAGACACCTTAAAATAATATCTCAAGCTGTTGTGCAGTCAAGAGTTTTAGCAACAGTCATTTCAACAGCTAGAAACAAAACATAGTGCTGGCAACCTCATGAGTCGACCAAAAATAATCCAGAGTTCCAGAGTTTTTAAAGGACTGTGGGATGAAAACTGTAGTTGGCTGTTTACTAAAGAACTAAAACAGCAGTGGACTGGGGTTTAACTGACTGGGTAGAAATGAAAGTTTGCAGTGATCATTATATCTCCCACTTAAAATCTACTGGGGCTAAAACTATACCCCACTATCTCCCAGTTCTGGTTTTGCTGGAATGTCGTCCTCTCTCCTTTTGCTCTGCTCGTGGCAGCTATGGGTGAGAACACTCCACTGGTAGCCCACAAAGGTGGGGCTGATTGGGAGGTACTGGAAAATGCGATGGCGGCGCAGGAAATCCATACCAAATGGAAGGTCGTAAGATTCCATTCCGTCCCGTTTAGATCCGCTGCTTCCACGATTCATTTTACGGATCCCCCTTTCCTCTGGAGTGCCTTAAATCAAAGTGTTAAAAAGAAAAAAACTTTACAATCAGGGTTCCCACACGTTTTGAACAATTAATTTGCATAATACTTGGATAAGGATTTTTAAGAATCATTTTGATTCAGATTGATTCTCTAATCATCATTTTGACTGATTTGTGAACCGACTCATTGAAAAGAATCAATTTATCCAATGAAATGAATAAATCTATCCAATAAAATATCATAAGTACAAAAAGTGTATATTTACTATAGAAATTTCCATGATTTTTTTCATGAATATTTCATACAATTTATTTTAAAAATTCCCTGATATTTCTAGGTTTCTCTTTGACTGTGGGAACCATTTACAACAGGAAACAACATGACCAACAAGATGAGGAGACAACAAATGAAAATGTATGTTATGAAAACAAATACAACATCTCCCTCTCCTGACTAATCAGAAGAAATAGCATCTTATGAATTTATTGTGAGATTTGCACCTACCAGGAATAGTATTGTCCAACACAAATGCCACAGAACCTCCAACGAACATGGCAGTTGTAAGGAGAACATTCAGCACCTGGTCTATCTGCACTATACCTACAACAGAAGAAAAAAACAAGGTTTCTCACTGGTTCCTAAAGACAAATGTCATGCAGTCATCATTCATTTTCATCTGTGTTAAGTAAGTGTGTGTTTATGTATCCACCGGTGACTAGGGGATTCTCTTTGAGGTAGCTGGGCAGGACCAGGCCAAAGAAAATGGAGAAGCCAAGGACAAACAGGTTGCGGGAAGAGTTGAGGTCCACAAATTGCAGGTTGGAAAGGCCAACAGCGGTGATCATGCCGAACAACGTGCAGAACAGCGCTCCCAGAACTGGGTCCGGCAATGATGCGAAAAGAGCGCTGAATTTACCCACCATTCCCAGTAACAGCATCAGAGCTGCACCATATTGAATGACCCGCCTGCTTCCCACCTGCCCAATGAGAGCATAAATAGAGGAGAAACCAACCAATCAGAGGACAGTACTCCATCAATGTAATTTGTTAAATGTTAATATTTTAATCCTGGTTATGTACTACATTTATTTGCATTTTTACCTCGCTCTCTTGCTTAAGTTAAAGAAAATTTCATTTGATGTCAGTAGATCTAAATGAAGTAATAAAGTCTCAAACAGTCTTCCCTGTGCGGTTTTATGTCATTGTGATGTCAATAATTTATGTGTTATCAGATTATGTCAAATCAAATTATTTTATTGTCACTCCACCATAAGTGTAATGACGAATGAAAACTTAAGTGCATGGTCCACAAACTGCATTCATATATAGACAGAAGAACATAATATATCATACCAAATATCATACTAAAACATTATTTACTCTGTAACAAACAGTAGCAATTATGATATTAATCTGTTAAATTATAAAATGTCAACTAGTATGTAATATATTGCCATGAATAAATATATATATTTTTACTGGCTCATTGTAAAGACAGTGAGACTGGTTTGCAATTTGATCAATTTGATGAAGACAGTGATGGTTTTTGATTGTTTTGTTGTTAAGTGAGTGGAAAGACAACACAAAAGAAAGGCAAGTGTGAACAAGAGAGGTTTAACAGGAAAAGACCGTACTTTTGTGATGCCCAGTACACCGATGTTTGGGCTGGAAGATGTGGAGCCATTCCCTGTCCCAAAGACGCCATCAAGAACACAGGAAAGACCCTCTATAAAGATCCCTCTGAGAAACAGAGATGAGCAAAGATTCTGTTTTTAAGGTGTATTAGGGCAAAATAAACATGATATGCATCTTAATGGTTTGATATTTGGCGCAATTGTATCCTTGTGCTGCATGCACCTTTAATTTCACTTTCTATTGATATTACATAACCAGTGTACAGTATGTGTGTGTTATACCTGTTAATGGCATGTATAGGTGGTGGAGGGGCACAGGAGAGACGGGCACAGGCGTAGTAGTCTCCAATGGACTCTATGATACTGGCAACCACAGCACTGAGCATGCCAATCACCCCTGCTGCGGTCACTGTGGGCAGCCCCCATTGGACTACAACACACAAAACATTGTTTGGTTGTCTAATCAGGTTTAGCACATAGAATACATACTTTTCAAATAAAGGTTTACTACTACCTCTGATTCACTACACAATTGATCTGCTTCTTATTTGTTTACTCAACAGTAATATTTTAAAACAAGCTCTCAAGCATAATGTAACATGCATTGAAATGCTGGAACACATATACAGTGGCCCAAAAAAGTAGACACTTCTGAACAATTTAGCCACAGTTAAAAATGTCAGAATGTCATTGCATTAAATACAAAATATCAAACCAAGTGGCATATGAAACAAAGGATGCTACTGTAGACTTTTTCTTAGTAGTTACATTAACTATTAACATGTTTCATTAAGTTTGACAACCAGAAAGTATCCAAAAACTTGTCTTAAATTTGTCTTAATGTTGAGCAGTACTGTATATCCATTGGTTTATAAATTTAAAACCTAACAAAATTGCATTTGTGAACTGTTTTGCTTGAAAAGTGTGTTTGAGCTATATTTCTCTGAAATACATACCACTTGGTTTGAAATTTGATTATATATTGCAAAGACATTCATTTCATACATTATTAAATGTGGCTTAAGAGTACAAATATTTTTGGGGCCACTCTTTATTAACACACGTTCACACACTCACAGGGGTAGGGTATCTTGAACCAGGGGGCGGCTGCCACGATGCCCTGTCGGGCGTCCGTGCGGGCGTAGAACCCGTACTTGTTTTTCTCAGGAGGAAACACATCGGTCACCGTAAAGATGAAACACAGAAACCAAGACACCAAGATTGCCATGATGATCTACAGAGAAAGATAGAGAGACATTATCTTACTTGTTCAATTAATATTACTTTATGCTTCTTTGTTTAACCTTCCTATTCTGTTCAAGTAGGGCTGCTTACTTTATGGAAACATTACAGGTGTAACTTGTTTTTAAAGAAATTATAACATTTCTTCTTCCCTGAATTAAAAAAAATAAAATTATGCACTTCTTTAGGGATTTTAAGTTTCTTATTTAATACATTTCTCAATTTCACCATTCATTTGCATATGCAAATAAGCAAATTCATAATAAAATGTATTAACTTCTACAGTAAAAAACTACTTGGAAAAAAAAGAAGAAAACATGAGAATTTCTCATGTATTAGGGGCAGATTGCTGCCATCTGGTATAACAATAATAACCAGTAGATGGCTGCAGTGTTCTATGCAGCCACATTTTGTTTAGTAATTCTCAATTTTAACACAAGTCATGCATTTTGATATATATTTAGACATTATCAAACTATTTTTTGTCAAAGATTAGCCTTTTTTTTTTTTTTAAGTGTCAGAAAGATACAGTTTTTTGCCTGGAAGGTGCGACTAAGCGTAAACTTTCCCCTAGACTCAGACTCAGGCTTTGTTCTTTCTCTCTCTCTCTGTGTGTCTCGGTGTGTGTGTGTGTGTGTTGTGTTCTGCCTTCTGGCTGTGTTCATCTTCATTTATTTCTCTCTGTGTGTGTGTGTATGTGTTTGCATGTGCGTGAGTGTGTGTGCAGCACTGTAAGTGTGTCATGGTCTCACCCCCTCATTTATGTATTTGTAAGCACTGTGGCTGATTTGTATAGATTTTATTTGATAAAATTAAATAAAATTGCTGTGTGTTATAGTGTATAGTCTCACCCTTTCATTTCTGTGTGTTTGTTCAGTATTGTGGCTGATGTATAGATTGTATAAAAAATATATATATATATTTGTCAAAATGACCACTTAGACTTATCGAACAAGTCCAATTTTTGTGTGTGTGTGTTCAGCTGGCAAGTGGGGAAAAAGTCACCAAGTCTTGTACCAATCAGATAAAGGAAACCATTTTTATTACATCAGAAAAATGTATTTCGGTAAAACATTGACAGAACAGTATGGGAATGTTAAACTTGTTAAATGCTACTTTCTTTTTACTCTGCACTGTTACTTTATTTTATTTTATTGTACCTTTGTAGCTGAAATTGAGAGATTGAGAGAGAGAGAGAGAGAGAGAGAGAGAGAGAGAGATAGAGAGAGAGAGCTAAACCCAACTAACTACTTTAAGAATCAGTCAATCTTCTCATGCAAAATGCTGATGAGAATCTCAGACTGCTTGAACACAAAGCAAGTCATGTTATCTAACCTCATCAATAACACTGCATGCTGAAACTCCCTTATGATAATCGTCAAGGATCAGTTCGTGTGTTTTAGCTGCCTCTGTCTGCCGCCCACACTCATTTTCAATGCCATCTCATTGTCTGAGTGCTTCTGTTAAAAAAAAAAAAACCTTGCCAAAAAGCCCTAATCTCTGAAACAGCATGTTCATTATGGCTGTCATCGGAACTAATGGTGGATTATGGGAGGGCCCAGGTACCGAGTGCCAAGCCTCAGAAAGTACCAAATCATGCTACTGGGAGCTGGAGACACAAGACTGCTAATAATCACGATAATCCTTTTATGACATAATAACGTGAATAAGGGCTAATTAAAAAACAAGCCTATTTCTACACGGCTTACTTTGGACCGATTAGGCAACCCACAGACTAGTTGATTTCAAATATACTTTTATATATTATGAAATTTTGCACATCCCTAATTGATTTTTTTGTTTTGTTTTATTTGCCATTTTACTGCAGCAAAAATATCCACCACTCCTTTTACTTCACCTCCTCCAAATCCTCCTCTCTCAATCTAACGCAAAATGAAATGAACATATGTGTTTGTCTTGCACTGTTGTCTAGACACTCACTGGAAACATCTTGAACAACTGTAGGCGGTAAGAAGTCCAGCCCTTCTTGGACTTGTAAATGGGGAGTGGCAACTGGACGTTACGTGCATACTGAGAGAACAGCAGCACCAGGAATATGGTTCTGTGTAAAAGAGAGAAGAGTTTGCATGCTGAATCAGTAGAGTAACAGATCTCTGTTACATAAATAGGCAAATGTGTGTGTGAGTCACACTCACAGCATGGCGATGCCCCAGTGTTTGCCCGCCCTCTCTCCAGCTGCCTGGAAGCCAGAAAGGCCAATCAAAGTGACAGTTGGGGTGATGGTGAGAGGTCCAATGTACTTCAACAAGACACCTGGCAAACCTAAAGCCCCTATGACCACCTCTATCATAGAGGAGACTATGATAGCACCCTGGATCTACAGAGAGAGAGAAAGAGACAAAGAGAGCAATTTGTTATTTTCATTTTCTTTTGTCCTTTATTTAACTTCATTTTAATTTTTTAAGGTCATCCCTTTTTATACTTCGTCACTTATACTGCCCCCCCCTCCTTCTTGTACGCTGCTTTTCGAGTATTTTTCATGCCAATAAAGCCCATTAAAATTGAAAATTTAAACAGAGAGAGAGAAAGGAGGAAGAGAAAGAGGGGTTAAATTTGATCATACATATGGAGGACAAAAAAGATAAGAAAAAGATAAAACCATTAAAGGTTAAAAGAGATTAAGGCTAAACAGTGTCATTGACAGAGGCTTAATTTGCTTTGTCTTCATGCCTGCCATGGCTTCTACTGGAAACAAAAATCAATATCAAAACTATTTAAACAAATGCCTTTTAAAAGATAGATAACCAAACACATTTCTAATGTTTCATGATGTATGTTTAATGAAAGCTTCATACCTTATAAAGCAATATGTACAGTGGCCTCAAAAAATTGACACTTGTGCACGAAGATCCTATGATTGGATCATTTTTGCAGTGATAAATATGTTTCAGTTGGCAACAATTCTTTTAAACCTAACTGATGCAGTGTGTAGCTTCTCATTTCTTAAACAACCATGTCAGAAGACGTATCCTGTGGTTGTGGAAAAGATGTTACTGTGTTTCAGAAGGGGCAACATATTGGCCTGCATCAAGCAAAGAAAACAACTAAGGAGATTGCTGAAACCACCGGAACTGGGTTAAGAAATGTCCAACGCATTATTAAAACCTGGAAGGATAGTGGTGAACCGTCAGCTTAGCGGAAGAAATGTGGTCGGAAAAAAATCTTGAATGATCGTGATTGGAGATCACTAAAATGCTTGGTGAAGTCATGGCTATGTTTAATAGTGAAAGTAAGAGCATTTTCACATGCACAATGCGACAAGATCTTACAGGACTGGGACAAAGCAGCTGTATGGCCACAAGAAAGCCACTTGTTAGTGAGGCTAATAGGAAAAACTACTTCAATTTGCTAGGGAGCATAAAGATTGGGCTGTGGAGCAATGGAAAAAGGTCATGTGGTCTGATGAGTCCAGATTTACCCTATTCCAAAGCGATGGGCGTGTCAGGGTAAGAAGAGAAGCGCATGAAGTGATGCACCCATCATGCACAGTGCCCACTGTACAAACCTCTGGAGGCAGTGTTCCGATCTGGGGTTGCTTCAATTGGTCAGGCTCAGCAATATTTTGCAGCACGACAAATGCACGCCGCAATCAAAGCTAAAGGTCGTCCAAAAAAATACTAGAGAATGTGACTCTTTTTTTTTTATCTAAAAAATATGACTTTTCAGTCTCATAACTATGCATTTTGTATCTCAAAATGTTTACTTTTTATATCAAAAATATGACTTTCAATCTCATAATGACTTTTTATCTCAATTTTTAATTTTCAGTCTCATAATTATGAACAAGTATCTCATAAATATGACTTGGCATCTCATTAATGTATTTTATCTCAAAATGACTTTTTATCACAAAATTATGAATTTGTATTACATCAATTTGACTTTATTTCAACGTAATGACATTTTAACTCATAATTATGACTTTTCATCTTATGACATTTTTTATCTCATAATTATGATTTGATATCTTAGAATTTTGACTTTATTTCAACATAATGACATTTAAGCTCATAATTATGACTTTTTATCTCACAGTTATGACTTTTTTGTCTTATAATTTAGACTTTTTATCACCAAAGCACAATTGTTTTTGTGTCTGGTGGAAATGGAATGCCATAAACATGTCTTAGTTTAAAACTTTTTCATCTCATAATTATGACTTTTTATCTTACAATGACTTTTTATCTCAAAATTATGACTTTGTATCTCATAAATTGTAATTATTTAATCTCATAATTATGACTTTTCATCTCATAATTTTGATTTAGCATCTCTTAATTATGACATTTTATCTCATAATTGATTTTTTATCACAAAATTATGACTTTGTATCTCATCGTTTTGATTTTATTTCACCATAATAATATTTAATCTCATAATTATGACTTTTTATCTTATAATGGCTTTTTATCTCAAAATTATGACTTTGTATCTCATAATTGTGATTATTTCAACAATGACATTTAATCTGATAATTATGAATGTTTATCTCATAGTTATGAATTTTTTTGACTTTTTAATCACCACAGCACTTTTTTGTTGTTGTTTGTGGCTGAAATGGGCTGCCATAAAAATTTCTTAGACATTTTTTGCTTTAATTCCTGTTAAAACTAAGAAATTTTGCAAGCAAATTATCTAAATTTTGTCACCTTCACACTTTTGTTCTAACCAGACTCTTAATTTTCCACATGCATTTTCAGTTCCTCTGTTGTTTTTTTTAATTAAATGTTCCATATTACTTTGGTATCATTTCCATTCTCTCAACACCCCCCAGTCTGAGAATAAGCACACTTTTACACCTCATCAACACTGTTTTCATCTCTTTCTCTCTGTTTTAACACACCTCTCATGGGAGTCATGTGATGCCATGCGAGGATCGGACGTGTGAATGGCGAGCTCTGTGCACTTTGCTAGTTTTAACACTTTTAAATGACATAAACCAGTGAGATTCGATACACTCTGTTCCATAATTGTTCTAGGAGGACAATATGTCAAAGAATTCAAAATCCTTGGGCTCTGGAGACATTAAAAATACTTACGTGAAAGGTCACGTGACGCCATGCGAGGAGCAGACGTATAAACGGCGAGCTCTGCACACTTTTTATGTTATAATCCGGTGAGATTCGATACACCCAGCAACATATTTGTTCTTTGAGGTAAACATGGCAAAGAAGTAAAAATCCTCAGGTTCTGGGGACATTAAAAGACACTTACGTGCTCAAGCTGAAACCTCTGACAGGCCCGCAGACCAGGGACTCGGTTTGGATGGTGTGGCGGGAGAAAACCAGCGTCAACTGTCCAACATGTCTGTGATGCTGACGAAGGTTGTTCCTGACTTGGAGGGTCTCGCTGTAATACGTCGATCGATTACAGCGATGGAAACAAAATTCTCTGAGTTGGTTACAAGAGTGGCAGATGTTGAGAAACGGATCGATTATCTGGAGTCATCGGAAAGGGAATTATCCACTAATCCGCTAGCGACCAAGATAGATGTGGAAAGCATTTTGGAAAAACTGGAAGATCTTGAAAATAGGAGCCGACGAAATAACGTAAGGATTGTTGGAATTCTTCAGCATGAAGAAGGCAGAGATTTTGTGAAATTCCTAGACAAGCTCCTCCGGAGTCTGCTCGACATAACAGGCCATTAGCTGGAAATCGAGCGAGCTCACAGAGTCCCGGCTTGCAGATCTGCTGAGGGGGACAGGCCCCGATCAATTCTGGCCAAATTTCTGAGATCATCCAATAAAGATCTTGTGTTGCACGAGGCGAGGAGCAAAGGAAAGCTTTCTTGGAAGAATCACAATATTTTCTTGTTCCCGGACTTTGCGAATTCAACAAGAGAGAAATGCAATCGATTCAAGGAATGTAAGAAACTCTTACATCAACGGAAAATTGCTTTTGCACTGTTGTTTCCAGCCAAACTGAGAATAGATACTAAGGATGGCCGCAAAGTATTTATGTGTCCCAAGCAAGCACTGTCCTTCATAGAAACAATGGGAGTAAGCCATTTGGTGTTTCTCATGTAGCTCCAGTGTGAATTTACTCACTGTACTTACTCTTGGCTGTCTGAGGAAGCTGGGCACCATTTTTGTTTCGTTTTGTGATGGTTCCGCCTAGCGGCTGGAGTTTGTTTTGTGGAATAACACTCCTTCAAGAAACATTTGCATTGATGGAAGATTGCTTTTACACTGAAGTTCCTGGCCAGATTGAGAATGGATACTAAGGATGGCCGCAAAATATCTACATGCCCACACAAAGGTTGTCTTTTATAAAGTTGACAGACTGAGTAAGTCATGGTGTATTTTTTTTATGCGGCCTCCGAGTGAATTTGACTCTGGGAACTGGGATGCCTGTTTTTTTTGTGCTGGTTCTGCCTAGCAGCTGGAGTTTGTTTTGTGGAATAACACTGCTTCAGGACAGTTGTGGATGAATCTGTTTGTTCTTTGTGCTTATTCCTCCTGTTGGCTGGAGTTTGTTTTGTGGAGTATTTTTGCAGGACATTGGAATGATTACGTCATCTGCTGCACTCATAAGCATCCGGCTCACTGAACACTCGTTTGTCTGTCCGAGGAAACTGAATGGCTTTTTATCGGCTGGAATTTGTTTTGTGGAGAAACACACCTTCGAGACACTTCTGTGAATTAATCTACACATTCTTTGTGTTTATTCTGCCTATTGGCTGGGGTTTGTTTTACAAAGTATTTTCTGTTATGTAATTTGCCTCACAAAATTTGTGCAGAAGCACCAGACTTGAGCAATCCGATGGCAAAGTTGTCGCGGGGACTCTTGTAGGTGTACATGGACCTTTTGAGTTTAGAGGGATTGACGCCGGTTGGCGCTGTCGTGCGCGGGGTTAATGCACACGTTTTTCTTTTTTCTGTTTGTTTGGTTTGGGGTTTGATTGTTGCACTAATGTTGGAATGTGGTCTGTATAATCTTGTTTTTGAAACACAATTTATTTTGTCTATTATATCAAAATGTCAAATGTTAATATGAGTGGGTTATCTTTCTCCACGTGGAATGTGAATGGGTTGGGGCACCCCTTAAAAAGAAGAAAGGTTATTTCTTTTCTTAAGCATAAGAAATGTGATATAGTGTTTCTTCAAGAAACACATCTTTCCTCGCAGCAAGCTGAAAAATTTGGGAAGATATGGGGTGGGCATGTTTTCTTTAGTGCTGGCTCAAGTAAGAGCAGGGGAGTCATTACATTGATAAGTAAACATCTACAATTCAAATCTCTCAAACAGATTAAAGATAAATTAGGGAGAATCATTATTGTTTTAGCAGAAATTCAGGGGCAAAGGTTGGTTTTGGCTAATATTTACGTGCCTAATGTTGATGATCAGGGCTTTTTTATTGATCCTGAAGGGATGCTGCAAGCCGCTGGCACCCCTCATGATATAATATTGGGAGGAGACTTAATCTTTTGATGGACTCAGTCCTTGATCATAGTGAAGCAAAAGCGTGTAAGCCCCCTAGAGCAACACTGATGCTTCACGGGATGTGTAAAAATCTTGGTCTTGCAGATATTTGGCGACTTTTTAACCCATCTGGTAGGGACTATACATTTTTTCATCAGTCCATAAGATTTATTCTAGAATAGAAGTCCCTCATTTCATCTGTCGTGGATTGCTCAATTGGAAACATCTTAGTCTCAGATCACGTCCTGGTGAGTTTAGAAATGTTGCCACATATGGAGAAAAATAAATCATATAGTTGGCACTTTAATGTATCCCTATTGCAAAATCCTGATTTTCAACAAATGTTAAAGACTGAAATCAATGTTTATATGGAGACCAACTGGTTCTCAGTGTCTTCTGTGGGCGTGGCTTGGGAGGCACTTAAGGCGGTTCTTAGGGGTCGGTTCATACAGTATGCTTCATTCACCAAAAAATCCAAAGCACGATACAACATGTGGAGTTGGAAGGGAATATTAAAAGTGCAGAGGCAGAGCTGAAGTGCCGAATGACGTCGGATGGCCTCAGAGAATTGACTCGATTGAAATACAGATATAATACTATTTTGTGGCGGAAAGTGGAGTTTTGGTTATTCAGGGCAAGACAGTCATACTTTGAGTGGGGAACAATGCAGGGAAGCTTTTGGCTAGATATATAAAGCAGAGAGAGTATTTTTCTACCATTCCCTCAGTGAAATCTGCTGGTGGTGAAATTTTTACCTTGCCCATTGATATTAATAATGCCTTTAAAGAGTTATATCTTGATCTTTATAGTTCCACATCTTCGTCTACTGATGAAGATATTAGAAAATTTGTGGAACCATTAGAACTCCCTAAATTGACGACTGAGGAAAAAAAATGATCTTGATTCTGAGATAACCTTGGCAGAGCTTGACAAGGTAATTAAGGCCTTACCTACCGGCAAGGCTCCGGGGCCAGATGGTTTTGCCGCTGATTTTTTTAGATCTTATGCTAAAGAAATGGCTCCACTTTTGTTAGAAGTTTATACGGAATCATTAAATAATGGAAAGCTTCCCCCAACCATGACACAAGCCTGGATCAGTCTGATTCTTAAAAAGGAGAAAGATCCAAGCGAGTGTAAAAGTTACCGTCCAATTTCCCTGATCCAGCTAGATGTAAAAATGTTGTCAAAGCTTTTGCCCAACCGATTATTTTAAGTTATGACATCTGTTATACATATAGATCAGGTGGGGTTTATTCGGGGCTGTAGCTCCTCTGATAACAATAGGCGTTTCATCAGTATCTTGTGGTCAGTAGCGAATGATCAGTCTCCTGTCACTGCCATCTCACTTGACGCCGAAAAGGCATTTGATATGGTAGAATGGGATTATCTTTTTAAGATTTTAGAAATGTATGGGTTCGGGAGTACATTTATTGGTTGGATTAAATTACTTTATAGACACCCTGTAGCAGCGGTATAAACAAATGTATTAATTTCAGATTATTTTACTCTGAATAGGGGCACTCAGCAGGGTTGTCCTCTTTCCCCATTATAGTTCTGTCTTGCCCTGGAACCATTAGCAACCGCAATAAGAAAGGAGGATGATTTTCCAGGGGTGATGGCGGGAGGAGTGGCACATAAGCTTCTGCTTTACCCAGATTATATTTTATTATTTGTCTCTGACCCTACTAGATCTATGCCTTGCCTCCACAGAATTATTAATTCCTTTTCCAAGTTCTCATGATAAAAAGTCAATTGGTCTAAATCCAAAGCTTTGGCTCTGACAGCGTACTGTCCAGTAACGGCCTTCCAGCCGGGCGCCTTCCAGTGGCATTAAGTATTTGGGTATTTTATTCCCAGCAAATTTGTCTGATTTAGTTAAGAGTTAATTTTGACCCTTTAATAAAATGGTTTGAGCGATGTGGACAGGTGGGCTTCATTACATTTATCGATGATTGGGAAGGTTAATGTTATTAAAATGTACTGTATTCCAAAATTCAACTACCTGCTACAGTCACTCCCTATAGATGTCCCCCTCTTATTTCAAACCATTTGATAGCATAGCGAAGTCCATCATTTGGAATGGTAAAAGTCCCAGACTACATTTCAACAAATTACATAGGCTGATTGACAAAGGTGGGCTAGGCCTACCCAAGATTTTGTTTTATTATTATGCGTTCGGTCTCAGGCATTTGGCTCATTGATTGCTTCCACCTGAAAGAGCCCCTCCCTGGTTTTCTATTGAACAGGAAGTTTTTTCCCCTATTTTGCCATTGCAAAGCCTTTCTATCAATCTAACCAGAGAAGTTAAATCACACCCCGTTATTTCGCATTTGCACTTGGTATGGACAAAAGTGTCCAGAGTGTTTAATTCGGATATTTATCTAAATGTTGCCTCGAGCTTATGGCTGAACCCTAAACTATGTATTACTAAGTCCCCTTTCTGCTGGACAGACTGGATTATGAGGGGGGTTAATACACTCTGTGAACTGTATGAGAGTGGAGTATTGAGATCTTTTGAAAATTTTATTCAACATTTTGGGATTCCCAAATCTCAATTCTATAGGTATTTACAGCTGCGCCACTTGCTCTGCACTGTTTTTGGGAGTAGCACACACCCCCCTAAAGCGGCAGATACTCTGGAAGTGGTGATTACTGCCTTTGGAAATGGTCATGAGGTATCAGTGTATTATTTCCTGTTAATTCAGAGTCTGGGTGATGGAGCTTCAGCTTCTCTTAAGAGAGTATGGGCGAAAGATTTAAATTTGGTATTGGAGGAGGGAGTGTGGGCTAGGATTCTAAAAAAACATCAAGTCTTCATCTAGAGATTCAAGGGTGCGTCTGATGAAATTTAAGATTTTACATCGATTCTGTTGGACCCTCTCTAGATTGTATAGACTTGGTCTCAAAGACACACCCACCTGCTGGCGATGCCACTCAGAAGATGGGAACATAACCCATGTTTTTTGGAGATGTGTAAAGATTCAAGATTTTTGGTTGAGGGTTCAGAATTTTATTTGTGAGGTGTTGGCTGCTCAGGTTTCATTTTGCCCCAGGCTCTGTGTTCTAGGCGATGGGATGGTCATTGATGTAGGAGATGGGTTCATGATACAGAGTTGGGTCCTGGCTGGTGTCATGATCGGAATGCAAGTCATCCTTAGGGGATGGAAATCTTCTGGAATGCCCATTTTAAGAGTGGTGCACAGAGATGGGCAGGGTAGTGGCATTTGAGGAAATTTCATGTAGAAGGCTAGGCAAATTAGATTTATTTAATAAAAAATGGGGCAGCTATTTGGCCGTTTTGGAGGGCTCTCGGGGAGGGGCAGTGGAGAGAGAAGTGTAGTTTTAAATGTGTGATTATTATTTCTTTATATATTTTTCTTTTTTTTCTTTTCTTTCTTCCTTTCTTTCTTTCTTTTTTTGTGTGTGTAAGTGTGACCACAGGGATATTTGTTGAGGGTCAGGGTGGGGTTGGGAATTGGGAGGGGAAAAGGGAATAATGTTGATTCTGTGAATATATGTTTTGCTTTTCAAATTGTGAATCAATAAAAAGTGTTAATCAGTTAACACACCTCTCGTATCCTGGGGTACCAGATGTCTTCTGTGTGAGGCAGCTCTGTGCCATTTAATACAGTAAAAGCTGTAGAGAGAGTATGGCAGTTACATTACTGTTTTAGTAGTGAGAATGTACAGGAATGTTTGAGGGAGTGTGAGAGACATGTACCTGTTGTGTTACACTTCCATTTATCCAGTGAAAGAATGGCTCTTGCTGGTGCGAGAAACGCAAAAGCACTTGCCTGAAATAATGGGAGCCTGGAGGTAAAACACACACACAAACACATTAATCCGTCACATTAGAACAGCTTGTACCAACACAAACATCCACAAGGTTCTCACTCCTGGGAAGCATTTATGTGTGGCTAACGAGACAAAGTCACAAATTCAGAAATATGTCACTTTGTCACTCAAATCGGTTATCAAAATCAGTTTTTGAACTGGTTCATTGAAATGAACTAATTCATTAAAATAACACACTGAGTGCGTTTACATGCTGTAAACACCGTAATCAGTTTTCTTTTATAAGACATAAACGGTTTAAGCAATACGTTTGACACGGGTAGATTTTTGCCCATTACTGTTTTTTTCATTGCATGAAAAACACTTTTACTTGCGCTCTTATCGGCTTATACAATGTGTGCAAGTGTTGTTACGTTTTGACATCAAAAACAGAGAATAGTGGGGGCCTGGGTAGCTCAGCGAGTATTGATTCTGACTACTACCCCTGGAGTCGAAAATTCGAATCCAGGGTGTGCTGAGTGACTCCAGCCAGGTCTCCTAAGCAACCAAATTGGCCTGGTTGCTAGGGAGGGTAGAGTCACATGTGGTAACCTCTTCGTGGTCGCGACTAGTGGTTCTCGCTCTCAATGGGGTGCGTGGTAAGTTGTGCGTGGATCGCGGAGAGTAGCATGAGCCTCCACATGCGGAGTCTCCGTGGTGTCATGCACAACGAGCCACGTGATAAGATGCGCAGATTGACAATCTCAGAAGCGGAGGCAACTGAGACTTATCCTCCACCACCTGGATTGAGGTGAGTAACCGTGCCATCATGAGGACCTACTAAGTATTGGGAATTGGGCATTATCAGAATAACCTGATAAAGTCTCATGCAAACACAGGTTTTTTATGTTATCGTTTTTTTTATTTTAGGTAGTTATCAGCCTATTGCTGTGCATGTAAACATGCTTGTGAGCCTGCAGTACATTGCTCTGGCCACTAGATGTCTCCACAAACTCTACTCAAATATATAGTCATTGATGTGGGCTTTGAGGTCTCTCTGCTTGAACAGAGACTGCTGTTACATAAAACTCTAAGAAGGTCCTAGATTTTCAATTACTCCCCTACTCCCTATACCCTCCTATCTTTGCTTAAGAACACTTGATGCTAATTTGCTAAGAAATAAGAGGGGAGGAGGGCCATTGTGACATTATGACATTATAAAGACCAACCTCTAAGGAATAGAGTTTTACAAAAATAAAATATTAACAGAATTGAGACAAAACAAGAACACATATTACATTTCAGTTTCCACTATGTACAGTACATTTGCGTAAACAGGGAACATTTAAATGTCAAAACATTAGTTCTTTATCCTCTCTGACTAGGAATGTTCACAGCACCTGGCATTTTGGGTAATCTGAGACAAACCTGTTCATCAGTCAGATTTAGCATGCATCATGTAATCACGTTTATGCAATATGTAAACCAGGCAAATTAGCACAAACACGCACAGATCATTTCAAAAAGTGACTCAGCACACATGGCTAACATCAGCACTTGCCATGTCTTTTCCACTCTTGTCTTCTCATTTCCTTTTTTTTTGGGTCACTTGCTTATGTTTCCATGGAGACAGCATGTGCCAGATGCATGTGACGTCAGAATGGAGGGATCATATGAGTCAACTTGCATCAAATAGGTGTCTGATACTGAGGGCAGAGCGAACACAAAAGAACACAAAGTACAGGCTGAGGCTAAATGCCTTAATGATATGAATCGACTAAGAGGGAGATTTTTATCCATAATAGAAGGGACTGTCAGACCTTCACAAATTCCTTCCCTCCCCACCCCATAAGCTGTGCCACAAAAGACCTGTCTGATCCAGATAATGTATTAGTTATATAAAGGGAGTTCTGTTGCCATTTTCACCTTGTACTTCCTCACTGGGGGTTTTACACCTGACAGCTTGTAAACTAAACTGCACCGATACAGCAGTAAAACATCAATGGACATTGTAAGCCACCCCACATAGCAAGTGTACTGACTGAATTGTAGTGCTATAAGAGCTAAAGACCTTCATTTGAAAACACAAAGACCCACAGAAGATCCCAGCTAAAACTGAGCTGACCCATTTTCCCCAGACCTCTTGGTACAGACACAACTGTGAGTTTGACTTTGTTCCAATAAAAGCAGCTCTTGCACCGCAAAAAACTTTGAAAATATAATTTTTTCTTCCACTTCTTTACTCTTTTCCCATTTCATAATAAAATATGGTCAGCCTTGCGCATCTAAGTGGGTTGAGTGTCACTGAGACAAAAAGAGCTGTTAAAAAAAAAAAAAAAATTCCTCAAGGCTGATGGTCCTTATCTCAGGAAAGCGGCTCTCAAAAAAATGTAATAGGTCGAAAGAATGTACAGTAGCTAAAAGCTCCAAGAAAATACAAGATACAAGAAAACTGTCTTGTGGCTGGACCTGTTTTGTGTAAAACCTAGTAGAACAACTTCAGACAGTAGAAACGGCCTGAAAATAAAACGACTGAAAAGTATTTCAATTAGCACATAAACTTGGCTACTGGGTTGCTTTCCCTTTAGAGAGAGAGAGAGAGAGAGAGAGCGAGAGAAGAAGAGGAGAATGACTGGAATAGGGGAATGTACTGTGAAAAAGGCACAAGAGAAAATATCAGAGAAAGTGAGAATAAGTGACTAAAAGAATGAAACAACAATGTGGCAAAAAGAGGAAGAGGAAAAAAGATGTGGAGAATTGCTAAAAGCAATTTTACAAAAAAACGACATCAGAGACTAAATTGGGCATAATTAGGGGATGCTGGTATGACCAAAATCTTATATCATGGTGATAGGACTGGGCGATAGGACGATGTAATTGGATATCAGCGATGTCTTACAAAGGTCCTGATGCCGATTGCGAACAGACGATGATCGACAATATCGGGAAATGGCAAAACTATGGATCTGGTAAGTCGGCAAATATATTAAACAGTGGCCAGAGTGTGAAACTAGCACCCGCCACCCGCCAAATGCAATGAGGTTGATTCCAGTTTGCAAGTTCCTCATCCAAATGTATTTCATGTCTCGGAGTGACACATGACAAGAAATGCTGTTAGACACAAAGATGTGCGCTTGAAGAAACACTTTATTTTTATTTCCTCGTGGTTGGCATGCATTGCGGATTCCGTGATCGAAATGGAGCCGTTGGAGACAGTAAATGCTTGGATTTGGGGAGATGGTTAAATAAGATTTTCTGAACACTTTGTTGTTTTATTGCTTTTTTTGTTTAGTTTAAAGTGCAATTTGAATTTAGAAATGTCTTTTGTTTATGTTTTTCGTGTTTCAATAAATTAATTACATTATTACAGCTAAAACATTCACCTGATTCGCTGTTTGTTCAGAGGCATGCAGCATGAGCCTGTCGTGTGGAACAAGCGCATGTAAAGAGTTTTCACTCTTTTTTCTGTTTCATTCGTCTGAATGAAATCTCTGATCATCTCAGGAGGTGCTGTTAGTTTAGTTTGCGTTATTTCCACTCAGTCAGCATGCATTGTGAATGCAACTCTGCAGGTTCGGTAATATATATCTTTGAATTAAATAAAGATGAAAGTGATTAAATCATAAAGTAATGCAAGACACATTCACCTTGTTTGAGTTTTAATTTATTTTCTTTAGGCAGTATTAACTGTATTACCAAAACGCAATACAAACACAAATTCGATAAGAACACACATTTGGCAGCATTATTTTGGGAACACAAGGGAATTTATTATTTGTATTATTATTGTCTTTACATTTAGAATTGTCTTTAGTTCTTAATCTTTAGGCTATTAGTAATTTTCCACTTGTTGTCGTTGACTGATACTTGCGTGATGGCAAATGGAGCCATTGGAGATAGTAAATGTTTGGATTTGGGCAGGCAGTTAAATTATTTTTTGATCAATTCCTGTTCCTGTTGGCACGCTGCACGAGTGTTTGTAGCTTGCTTGCCTGCTTAGCATTGCTTATTCTGATAAGTTCATCGTTTTATCCTTTGCCATTTTACCACGTGCTTCTGGTTTTTCCGCTTTTCTACTGTTTCATCTGTGTGTATTTTACCGCGCGCACCCGTTTCTCTCATTTTTTTCCCTTCTTTTTTCCGCTTGTCTACATGGTGTGTCTCGACTGCGTGCATTTGTTTTCTCCACTGTGTTTTACATGGATTATTGCATCAATCTCAAACATTTGCTGATTAGGAACCACATGGATCTTAAACCCATGCTGCTCAAGAACAACCATAACAACAACAAACAATTTTGGTAAGTCATAGCATCCGCTCATGTTATTGCTTCCTGCATTGCATGTCACGTTTACTATAGATTCACCCGTCAGCAGTGAGGGATTCACATGTGATAAATGTAAGGAATTAGTCAGGCTGACGGAGATGGTTAATGAGTTAGAGGCACGCATCAGAACACTAGTGGAGGTCAGTGAGAAAGAGAAGCTGATAGATACTGTTTTGGATGCGGGTAGTACAGCGAGCAACATACTCTTTGGTTCCGGCTGGAGAGCCCCTGCAGCAGGATGATTGGGTGACATCTCGGCGGCATACTCTCTCAGCAAAGCAACACCACTCTCCCGTTCTTGTTAGGGTTTCCAATCGATTTTCCCCACTCAATGATGCACCCACTGAGAATCATGTTGAAAGAGCCCTAATAATTGGTGATTCTATTGTAAGGAACATTGAAATAGAGACTCCAGCCAACATTGTTAAATGCATTTCGGGGGCTTGGGCTTCTGACATCAGATCAAATTTACAACTGCTGGCTAATGCTAAATGTAGATTTTCTAAAATTGTTATTCATGTCGGCTCTAATGATGTAGGGCTTCGCTAGTTGGAGATCACTAGAGATAATGTTAAAGAGGTGTGTGAACTTAAAAAATTATGTCAGACAATGTAATATGCTCTGTCCCCCTCCCTGCTCGTTGTGGTGACGAGGTTTATAGTAGTTTATAGAAGTATTAGTGTCACTGAACAGCTGGATGTCTTAGTGGTGTCTGGAGAATAGCACAGGAATTATAGACAATTGGAAGAGTTTTTGGGGTACACCTGACCTGCTAAAGAGAGATGGACTCCATCCCTCCAGGGAAGGTGCCACTCTCCTCTCTAGTAATTTGGCTCACAGTCTTAATAATGATAGTATTTGACTAACTGGGGCCCAGGTCAGGAAGCAGACAAACTGGTTAATCCGAACATCTGCTAGCTGCCTTGAGATGTCACACAGGTCACATAAACTACAACACATAGAGACTGTATCACCTAGATATCACATAGAGACTGTGTATGTTCCCCGAACTACCAAACACAAAACTCACTAAATCATTTATAAAAAATTTGATTAAGGTCAAACAATTTTTTTTTTTTTAAGATAAACATCATATAAAGGTAGGGCTACTAAACATTAGATCTCTTTCTACAAAGCACTAATTGTAAATGAAATTATTACAGATCATAGGTTGGATGCACTCTGTCTGACTGAAACCTGGCTAAAACCAGATGAATATATTAGTTTAATTGAATCTACTCCCCCAGGTTATTGTTATAAACATGAGCCTCATCTGAAGGCTCGAGGAAGAGGTGTTGCTACAATTTACAGTGAGGTTTTTGGTGTTACTCAGAGGACAGGATATATGTTTAAGTCTTTTGAACTAATAATGCTTAATATGACACCATCAGATACAAATTAAAAATCTCTGTCGTTTTTTGCCCTTGCTACAGTATATAGATCACCCGGGCCTTACTCTGGTTTCCTTGGTGAATCAGATCTAGTAGTTAATGTAGATAGAGCTTTAATTGTCAGTGACTTCAACATTCACATAAATAATGAAAATGACACATTGGGAATAGCATTTATCGATATTCTCAAGTCTATTTGGAGTCAGACAAAATGTGACAGGACCAACTCATTGCCATAATCATACACAAGATTTAATTCTGTCATATGAAGTTGATGTTGATACTATAGAAATTCTACCGCAGAGCGATGACATCTCAGATCATTACCTCATCTCTTGTTTGTTGCGATCAGCTAATGTCACTCAATCTACACCACGCTAACGTTCAGGTAGAACTATTCTTTCGACCACTAAAGATAGCTTCCCTAATAATCTTCCAGAATTGTCTCACATAGTCAGTAAGCCATAAAGTAGAGAAGAACTTAATGTTATAACAGAAACTATAAATAGACTTCTCTGGCACTCTTGATAGTGTCACCCCTCCCCTTCGATTAAAGAAAATTAAAGAAAAAAGCCTTGCACCGTCACACTCATGCTCTCAAGAGATCAGCTCGGAAAATGAAGCACAACTGGAAGAATACAAAATTAGAGGTATTTCACGGTGCATGGAAAGACAGTGTCTGTAGCTACAGACAGGCACTAAAAGCTGCCAGGTCAGCATATTTTAGCAAACTCATAGAAAATAACCACAACAATCCTAGGCATTTATTCAGTACTGTGGCTAAATTGGTTAAGAATAAAGTATCGACTGAACCAGATATTCCATCGCAGCACAATAGTAATGACTTCATGAATTTCTTTACTGATAAAATAGAAATAATCAGAAATAAAATTGGAATCATGCAATCAACTGTCACAGCACCTCAGAAAACAGTATCTCATAATTTTGCTCACGAGCAACTTCAGTCCTTCGCTGTCATAGGTCATGAAGAGCACACAAAATGTATCAAAAAATCAAAAGCCACAACATGCATGTTAGATCAAATACCAACTAAGCTCTTAAAAGAGGTATTCCCAGTAATTTCAGAACCTCTTCTTAATATTATTAACTCCTTGCTATCCTTAGGACATGTCCCAAGAAACTTTAAAATGGCAATTATCAAACCGCTTATTAAGAAGCCACAGCTTGATCCTAGAGAATTGGCTAATTACAGACCGATTTCAAATCTACCATTTATGTCGAAAATACTAGAAAAGGTAGTGTCCTCCCAACTATTTTCATTTTTACAGAGAAATGGAATATATGAACAATTTCAGTCAGGATTTAGGCCTCATAACAGTACAGAAACTGCACTTATCAGAGTTACAAATGACTTTTCTTATCATCTGATCGCAGCTGCATTTCTCTTCTAGTGTTTTTAGATCTTAATGCTGCCTTCGACATGACAGATCATGACATTCTCTTGAATAGGCTGGAGAATTATGTTGGCATTAGTGGACATGCATTAGCATGGTTTAGGTCATATTTATCAGACTGCTACCACTTTGTATGTGTAAATTGTCAAATCAAACAACAGTTAGTATGGAGTGCAACAGGGATCAGTTTTAGGACCTCTGCTTTTCTCCTTATACATGCTTCCCCTGGGAGATATTATCAGGAATCATGGAATAAGTTTCCACTGTTATGCCAACGATACTCAGCTTTATATTTCTTCTAAACCCAATGAAAACTTACAATCCTCCAAATTAACAGAGTGTATCAATGAAATCAAAGATTGGATGGACAGAAATTTCCTTCTACTAAATTCCAACAAAACAGAGGTACTAATGATTGGACCAAAAACCTCAAAAAATAAGCAGCTAAAATATAATTTGACTCTCGATGGATGTACTGTTCAGTTGTCTTCTACAGAAAATAACTTAATTGTTATATTTGATACCAATCTGTCCTTTGAAAATCAAATTTTCAAAGTTTGTAGAACAGCATTATTCCACCTGAGAAATATTGCTAAATTACGACACATGCTTTCTGTTGCTGATGCCGAAAAATTAATTAATGCATTCATGACCTCAAGACAAGATTATTGTAATGCATTACTGGGAGGATGTCCAGAAAGTTCAATAAATAAACTTCAGTTGGTTCAAAATGCAGCTGCCTGAGTGCAGACTAAAACCAAAAAATATGATCATATTAGCCCAATTTTATCATCGTTACATTGGCTACCTGTTAAATTTCGTATTAATTTTAAAATTCTGTTAACTACATACAAAGCTTTGAATGGTCTAGCTCCACAGTACTTAAGTGACCTTCTGACACGCTATATCCCGTCACATTCATTACGATCACAAAATACTGGCTTGTTAATAATTCCAAGAATATCAAACTCCACAAAAGGAGGTAGATCCTGTTCATACTTGGCACCTAAACTATGCAATAGTCTCCCTAACACTGTTTGTGATTCAGACACATGCATTCAGTTTAAGTCTAGACTAAAGACACATCTATTTAGCCAGGCATGCACCTAATTCATCCTTCAACTCCCATTTAGGCTGCTTTAGTTAGGTCTGCCGGAACCAGAAACATCCATCTCAATCTATAACTCTGCATAAAATGTAATGCGGTCCACGCTAATATTATTCTATTTGTTTCCATGTCTCTATTTGATTCATATCCCGAGGTTACCAGAGCCAGCCAGATCCAGCTCCGTTACTGCATGGTGTTGGACTCCACTGCTGCGTGTTGCTGACAAATGACGACAAACTACAGCCAGTGCTAGTCAGACATCCCTTCTGTCTTTTGACTTCAGAGGATGAACTGATGCCAAATCCAACTGTAAGACATCGGCTACTTCATATGCCACTGCCTGAAACTTGGACTTAGGATGGACACCACCGAACCTCACCGAAATGACCTGCAGGTTGAACTGCGATGCACCTCATTAATCTCTGCCTGCATCACCTTTGTCTATTGATGGGCTACACTCTTGAAATGGAATACATAGACTATCATTTAATTGCCAACAAAAGCCTTCATCAGCCAACTAACAAAGGACAATGCATCAATGTGAACTTCTGCAGTTAATCCAGGATGGACTTCAAAGACATTAGTCATTAATCTAAAAGTTCATAAAAAATATTTTCTTTTTTTTTCTTTTTAAACAACTGGACCTTAATGCTTAATTACTTTACAAATTTAAAACCATGACTTGCACTTCACATAAATAACTAATATTGGCATAAATATATTCATGTTGTTTAGCCAGAGGGGAACTGGCCCCCACAGTGAGCCTGGTTCAGTGCTCGAATTGAATCAAGTCTTATGGGAGGTCCCCACCATATGACTTTTTTTGGGGGGGGGGGTAGTCTCGCAATATACAATTTATACAAAATATACAATATATTTATTTGATCATAATATGCATAACTATATACTATTTATTAAAAACAGGCTTACATAAAATAACAGGCTTTTGTGTTGATAAAGAATAAAAAAATATATAAATTTCAAGTCCAATGTTATATAACAAAGTTATATATAAATGGCTTACTCCAAGTAATATTGGATTTAGAGGGTGACAAAGCAACAGACCCAAAAGGGCAACTATGGTAAATATAACAGGGGACTACATATAAGGCACTTGAAGAGCCGTAAAAGCATGTGACTTCAGAATACATTGAAATGTCTCAAAAACAGTAGAAAATAATCAGATGCCTTCCAGAATCACTGGATGGTATCACTGTCAGATTCAGCAGTGGCACAGGAATAATTATTTCATAATGTCTCAGAAAGCAGTGATAAAGGAGCAGTCAGTAACTTCAAAAGGACTTGTTTAAGGACCTTTTTTTATTACTTAAACAGTAGCAAAAGGATGGCAAAATACTATCAGGCAGTAATGATACTATAAAGAGGAGATTAGGTATGAACCCAGGTGCGGGAGCTTTATTCAAAGAGTGCAGGACAACTGGGCAAACATTATAAATGTCTTTACTGTCACTTTTGATCAATTGAATGCATTCTTGTTGAATAAAAGTATTCATTTCTTTAATTTCTTTCCCAAAAAAATAAATAAATTCTTACTAACCCCAAACTTTTGAACGGTAGTGTATAATGTTACAAAAGATTTCTATTTCAGATAAATGTTGTTCTTTTGAACTTTCTATTCATCAAAGAATCCTGAAAAAAAATTGTACACAACTGTTTTCAAAATTGATAATAATCAGAAATGTTTCTTGAGTATCAAATCAGCATATCAGAATGATATCTGAACGATCATGTGACACTGAAGACTGGAGAAATGATGCTGAAAATTCAGCTTTGATCACAGGAATAAATTACATTTTACTACTGTATTATTACTATTATTTAAAATTGTAATAATATTTCACAATATTAGTGTTTTTACTGTATTTTGGATCAAATCAATGCAGGCTTGGTGAGCAGAAGAGACTTTTGAACAGTAGTGTACATTCAACAGAATAATTCTAGCATTATTTACCAATGTAATATTTACTAACCTAAAAACAACTGGATGATTGATGTGACACTTTTTGATAATAATGTTTGTTCCAAAAGACTTGTTTAAATGCATGAAACTAGTTTATTAGATATTAAAAATATAAATTGTGACGAGACAGGCTGTCAAGTCTGTATGTTAGTGTTGGTGGGGATTTTTCAACGATTTCAGTGCAGTTACATTGTTACGTCAGTAGGTGGCGGCAAGGGACTGTTATGAGTGAGTCAACAGACTATTCAACCTTCCCTATCTGTCACTCACTGGACGTTATGTCGATGTAGTGACACTAGGGGTCACTCTTGGGAGCCCGAGACACCTCTGGTCTTTGATAAAAGGCCAATGAAAATTGGCGAGTGGTATTTGTATGCCACTCCCCCGGACATACGGGTATAAAAGGAGTTGGTATGCAACCACTCATTCAGATTTTCTCTTCGGAGCTGAACGGTCATGCTCATTGAGCTGAATTTCTACTGTTCATTCACCTCTGCTGGATCTGACGGCGCATTTCAGCAGCTTCTCCCTCCTCTGCACTGGTGCACTGCAGAGAACGCCCCTGGGCGCTTCGGCAGAATAAAGAGAGTATATTTTCTGAAAGAGTTTATTTCTCTAAAAGAGTATATTTCTCAAAAAGAGCGGCACACATGGAACATCTTTTTAAAGACGTGTCTTTTTAAAGATGCCTTTCCGATTGTGTGTTATTCCTGGTTGCGGTCATTATCTCTCAACTTCGGATAGTCATGATCGCTGTCTTTTATATCTGGGTGAGACCCACACGGAGGCAGCATTCGTGGATGGTTCATGTTCTCACTGCGAGAACATGACCATGGCAACATTGCGGTCGCGGCTTGCTCTCATAAGAAAGATTTGGGGACCCCAATGGGATCGCCTCCGCCGGGTATCCCCCCGCGGACCTCCCATTCCCCAGCACGCTCGTCTGCCCCAGTCGGGCTTCTGGATGAGTCCACCGGCTCGTCTCACGGCGAGTCTGGCCTCTTGTTCGGAGCCCGCGAAGATGATGCGCTCTCGAGCGCAGCATCGGAGAGTGGGCTTGTCCAGTCGGACGCAGAAGCCTCAGCTGGGCTCCCCCCTTCGGGGATGATTGCCCAGTCACAGGCTGATGCAGAGATGACGGACATGCTTTCCCGGGCGGCCACGAGGGTCGGGCTAGAGTGGAACCCTCCACTCTCCCCTGAACCCTTGTGGCTCGATGATTGGTTCCTGGGCTCGCGGAGCCGCTCAAAGCAGCCACGCCCCGCTCCAGTGCCTTTCTTCCCGGAAGTGCACGAGGAGCTGATGAAATCATGGGGGGCACCTTTTACTGCCCGGTCCCAATTCCTCAGTTCCCCCGCCCTCAATACCCTCGAGGGCGGGGCAGCCAGATGCTATACGGCAATTGTCCCGGTGGATAAGGCGCTCGTGGTGCACCTATGCCCGCAGAGCGCCGCCACCTGGCGCAGATGCCCTAAGCTCCCGTCCAAGCCCTGTAGGTTCACGTCATCCCTGACGGCTAAAGCATACAGTGCTGCTGGACAAGCCGCCTCTGCCCTGCACGCCATGGCTCTCCTGCAAGTCCACAAAGCCAAGGCGCTAAAAGAATTGCATGAGGGTAGTTCCACCCCAGATCTGATGCAGGAACTGCGCTCGGCGACCGACCTCGCTCTCCGAGTGACAAAGGTCACGGCGCGGTCTCTCGGGCAGACGATGTCCACATTAGTGGTCCAGGAGTGCCACCTTTGGCTCAACCTGGTCGAGATGGGTGAGGCCGACAAGACATGGTTCCTTGCTGCCCCCATTTCCCAGGCTGGCCTATTCAGCGACACTGTCGAGGACTTTGCCCAGCAGTTCTCGACGGTGAAGCAGCAGACTGAGGCTATCCGACATATCCTGCCCTGGTGCGGCTCAAGATCCCGCACCCCGTCTACTCGTCGCCAAGGGCGTCCCCCTGCAGTGACTGCACCGGCTCCGCCGCAGCCCACCCCTTCGGCCCGGCCCCGGCATGGAGCCCACAGCAGGAAGCAGACGCCACCCGTCTCACAGTCGGCCGCTAAGAACCCACGGAGGTCCTCAAAGCGCTCCTGAGACGGGCGACCCAGGGTCGAAAAAACACACTCATCTGGAGCTGGTAAGAAGACCACTCCATCCCCCGGTGGAGGGCCGGGTGGAGAATCTTTTGTTGCCTTTTTGTTTGATTTCGCCGCATGCCCAAGTGGCTGTGGTACCAACAGTTCAGCAAAAGAGCAGTTTTCTTCTTCCCTGGGTCACATACCCAGTGTACACGGTCATCATCACGACTACAGTCCACGGGTTTTCCTTGCAGGATTGGTGCTCCAAAATGGGCTGGGGCGCTGTTTGCAACGGGCACGCAGCCGCTGGCTTGTGGACGGGCCCGCGACTGCATTGGCACATCAACTGCCTCGAGTTGTTGGCAATTCTGCTCGCCCTGCGGAGGTTTCGGCCACTGATCCAGGGCAAGCACGTGTTAGTTCGGACAGACAACATGGCAACGGTAGCATATGCCAACCGCCAAGGTGATCTGTGCTCTCAATGTATGTTACAACTCGCCCACCGTCTCCTCCTCTGGAGCCAGCAGCACTTCAAGTCGCTGCGAGCCACTCACATCCCGGGAAACCTCAACACTACAGTGGACGCGCTGTCACGGCAGGTTACCCTCAGGGGAGAGTGGAGCCTCCACCCTCAGGTGGTCCAGCTGATTTGGAGTCGATTTGGACAGGCACAGTTGGACCTGTTCGCCTCCCATGAATCCTCACACTGGCCGCTCTGGTACGCCCTGACCGAGGCCCCCCTCGGCATAGACGCGCTGGCACACAGCTGGCCCCCTGGCCTATGCAAATATGTGTTTCCCCCAGTGAGCCTACTTGCACAGACCATGTGCAAGGTCAGTGAGGATGAGGAGCAGGTTGTCCTGGTAGCACCCTACTGGCCCACCCGGACATGGTTCTTGGACCTCACGCTCCTCTCAACAGCCCCCCCCCCGGCGAATTCCCCTGAGGAAGGACCTTCTTTCTCAGGGATGGGGCACCATCTGGCACCCGTGACCAGCCCTTTGAATCTCCATGTCTGGCCCCTGGACGGGACGTGGAAGACCTAAGTGGTAGACACAATCACTCAGGCTAGTCCCCCCTCTATGAGGTGCCTGTATGCATTTAAGTGGCATCTGTTCACTAAGTGGTATTCTTCCTGACAGGAAGACCCCCAGAGAATCAGTCGGATCAGTGCTTTCCTTCCTGCAGGAGAGGTTGGAAGGGTGGCTGTCCCCTTCCACCTTGAAGGTGTACGTTGCCGCCATAGCAGCACACCACGAAACAGTCGACGGTAAATCCTTACGGAAGCACGACCTGATCATCAGGTTCCTGAGAGGCGCCAGGAGGCTGAATCCCTCCAGAATGCGTCTCGTTCCCTCATGGGACCCCTCTGTAGTTCTTCAGGGTCTACAGAGAGCCCCCTTTGAGCCTTTGCAGTTAGCTGAGCTTAAGGCACTCTCCTTGAAGACTGCCCTCCTGACTGCGCTCATTTCCATCAAGAGGGTAGGAGACCTGCAAGCGTTCTGTCAGCGAAACGTGCCTGGAGTTCTGTCCGGGCTACTCTCACGTGATCTTGAGACCCTGACCGGGCTATGTGCCCAAGGTTCCCACGACCCCTTTTAGGGACCAGGTGGTGAACCTGCGAGCGCTGCCCCAGGAGGAGGCAGACCCAGCCCTGTTGTTGCTGTGTCCGGTGCACGCTTAACGCATCTATTTGGATCGCACGCAGAGCTTTAAGATCTCTGAGCAGCTCTTTGTCTGCTTTGGTGCACAGCGGAAAGGAAGCGCTGTCTCCAAGCAGAGGATCGCCCACTGGTTCATTGACGCCATAGCTATGGCATATCATGCCCAGGACATGCCGCCCCCGGTAGGGCTATGAGCCCATTCTACCAGGGGTGTAGCGGCCTCCTGGGCCCTGGCCAGGGGTGCCTCTCTAACAAACATTTGCAGAGCAGCGGGCTGGGCAACACCCAACACCTTTGCAAGGTTCTACAAACTTCGGGTGGAACTGGTTTCATCCCAGGTAGTGGCACGCAATACAAGCGGATAAGCCCGGGATAGCCGGCCGGGTGTATCGCTTGCACATAGTGCCTTTCACCTCTTCTGAGCTGAAAATGTGCACCATTAATTCCCAGTAGTGTTCACAAACTATGTTCCCTGGTTGACTTCCTCTGAGACCTGTGGCAGTCGAGTTTTTGGAGAGACTTAATGCCGGCCCAGTACACGGTGCTTGCGTAACCTCCGTTCCCTGATGGAGGGAATGAGATGTTGTGTCCCTCCTGCCACAATGCTGAACTAACCGCTGAAATGGCCAGACCTTGTCTCGGCTCCTCAGCATAAAACCTGAATGAGTAGTTGCATACCAGCTCCTTTTATACCCATATGTCCGGGGGAGTGGCATGCAAATACCACTCGCCAATTTTCATTGGCCTTTTATCAAAGACCAGAGGTGTCTCGGGCTCCCAAGTGTGACCCCTAGTGTCACTACATCGACACAACGTCTCGTTCCCTCCATCAGGTAACGGAGGTTACGCAAGTAACCAGGACGATTTCAGTCAAAAAGGCTGCTTTATTCAGGAACAAACAATACTATGGTTAATATGTCAATCATTGCTATTTCAAGAGTGAATCCCGCATTTATATGCAGATGTAATTCCCGAAACTTTGCAGCGTGTACGTTGGTTCTCCTCTTAGCAGCATGAAAAACAAGTTTTATACAAATTCTGAATGGATTATATATAGCATAGAAAGCGCACAACGAGCGCTCACTTTATAATCACTAAAAAGCTGTCACTCATCTTCATCGCGATCTCTACCACCCCCGTAGAACCAGGCCTATTAATAATGAAAAATGAGTAAGCCTAAATGTTTCCAATTTATGCAAAGAATACAAAAGCCCCGACATGGAGTGGATAGATATAGTAGAAAAATATAGAGAAAGAGAAAATTACCCCTCAAAAAAGTCAGTAAGAAGCTTTCTCTTCCCGACTGCGAGTGGAGGTTTATTATTCTCCATTTTTTAGCTAAAGTTAGCTTCACCGGAGCGGCACCAAGCAAGCAGTCATGTCAATGATGTCATGCACTTAGCAGTCTTTAGATGTGGAGCGGGGCGTTTACATTTCAAAGAGACATGACAACTAGCCTATAAACAAACTTAATATAAATTATTGTAAATAATTAAATTCACAAACTTTACTGTCTCCACTGCCTGATCAGATTTGTCATTATTATTTTTACTAAAATATAAGTATCTTGGGGACCCCCCCCAAGTCTAATTTTTACTTCTTATGGGGGGGTCCCTAATGCCTTATGGGGGGTCCTGGATCCCCCCAGCCCCCCCTCAATTCGAGCACTGGCCTGGTTTCTCCCAAGGTTATTTTTCTCCATTAACCAACATCTTATGGAGTTTTGTGTTCATTGCCACAGTTGCCTTCAGCTTGCTCACAGGGGTTCTAAATACAATTATTAATTATTTAATTTCTATACACAATTTACAATCATATTTAATCAAACTACACAATGTTCACTCTAAGACTCTATAGATAGTACAGATTCATTTTTTGCTTTCGTTTTTGTTAATGCATGATTTTCTGTAAAGCTGCTTTGAAACGATTTGTTGTGAAAAGCGCTATACAAATAAAAATGACTTGACTTTGTTGTTTTAGTGTTTTTTTCTGTTTAGTTTAAAGTGCAATTTGAATTTAGAAATGTCTTTTGTTTATGTTTTTCATGTTTCAATAAATTAATTACATTTTTAAAGCAAAATTAAAAGCAAAAATATTCTCCAACCCTCAGCAGGAGGGTTGATGATGTAATCGGATATCGTGATATTTTTAAAGGCAATTATCGCAAAAATATATTTTACATTTATCGCCCAGCCCTACATGGTGAGAGTAATTTTTTAATCACAATAACTGTATATATTACAACATATTTTCTTTCTTTTAGAAATTCAACCCCAATTTTTTTTTATAGATGTTGCTCGACAGATGTAACTAGTAATTCACCGTAATGTAATTTACCTTTTATTGTATGAATTTCATGACTTTTCCAGTAATTTGTGATAACTCGATAAGGATTTAAAAAAATTTAATATACAACTTCTAGCCAATGAAACACTGTTGAGTATAACTAGAATGAAAAAAAAAAAGAAGAATTTATTTATTTATTTTTTTTCCGCTTACTATAAAAATTTCCATTACTTTTTAAATATATTTTTTTTAATTTCCACGACTTTCCAGGCATGGACATCACAATTTAAAAATTCCCTGATAGTTCCAAGTTTTCCATGACAGCGGGAACCATGCCGTAAACAACTTACATTTACGTCATGTCTACATCAGACACACATGGTCTGTTATAACAAAATTTATATCGTTGCACAGAATATAAGTCATACCGCCTAGCTCTAGGCATAATAGTAAGATTTGTCACCATGTGATCACACCAACCTCCTAGTAGTACATGCACAGACAGACAAAGGAAAAACAAGCCTAACTCTTTCTGGCACTGATAACCTAAAAGACTTTGATGTTCTTGGCTAATCTCGTGCTTGTTCTAACTTGCCCACCTAACTCATGAACAAGAGTGACACAGAATTCAATAAGCATCTATCACAACGGGGTGCTAATAATGCTCTGGCATCATACTGTAAGCAAGCAATCATTTTTATCTTTGACACACAGTTTTGCTGATAAATGTCCCATAAGCACTTCCCTGTGCTGAAAGAGCAGAATGTTGTAGAGCTAATTATTTTTACTACTGCTTTTTTAGAATGTTGTGGACCTAAGCACTGGTTAAGTAGAATCAGCACCTGCAAAACTCAAGCAGTATGCTAATAGGCCAAGACAGAAGATAACACACTAAAAATAATCAATGGCTACGTTTAGATGCACCCTCATAATACGATTATAATGCAATTAAGGCAATACTGCGATTAAACTGTAGCTCATGTAAACAGAATATTGCGATTATGCTAATAATCAGAGTAATGGTAATCGCAGTAAGATATGTGGAGTACTCCTATTTTAATTGTTTTATACTGGCAAGTAAATGATTTAATCGCATTTCTTCCACTCTGACCAAAGTGCACCTGCACACGTGCTGCTGACGGATCATGTTCCACTCAAGCACAAGTTCAAAAACATCGCGAAAAAGAAGAAGCTGCACTTAATTTTCTGCTTCATGTAAAACGGCAGTTCCATGCACCATTTTCCAGCAGTGGTGCTCCCCCATTTACAGCCCCATGGCAAAAAAAAAAAAAAATATTTTACAGAGTTGTGAATGTCTGTGTGCAGTCTGATTTGAATGTTGGGGAGATAAAAAGACTGCAAAATAATGGGAAGGAAACACGTCTTTGAAATGAGTTTGTGCTTGCGGGCGAAACACAACAATATCAACTGCGTGTATTCCGAATCACACACAAATGGCTCTTATGAACCGATTCTTTTTAGTGAATCAAAACAGACAGCGCATCCAGTGTAGTCGAAAATGATTCTTATGAAGTAGTTCTTTTAACAAATCAGTCAAAAAGAATCACAAACCGGCTAATTTTCCTTATGCCAAGTTGTTTTTAAAGATACATATTTGCAACATGTTGTTTTTTGTAATAAATATTTATTTATAAAAAATCATAAAAACATCACATTTCTCAGCAAATAAGCAGAGTAATGGCAAGAAGCGTGTAAACGGGATTGAAGTGGTAGGCCCAAATCATGTAAACGTCTTAATCTAATTATCCCTTATACTCTGATTATTGCAATAATCAGAGTATTGGTGTACATGTAAATGTAGCCAATATCAGCACCTGCACACTCAGTCACACTAACACACAACATGCTGTGTGTACAATAAGCATGAACACACAAGTAGAAGACAGTTACAAATTCAGATAAAACACAAATATATCAGTAAGTTTTTTTTTTTACATTTTTGAAAATAAAGAGTTTTAGAGATAAGAATCTCAGCCCTCTTAAGTCTTATCACCTGGTACCATTACTGGATGCTTATGATTTCTGTAATTTATATTCATTTTTCTGTAGCTATGATACCAATGTACTGGACATGTCCAAGAGTTCAGGCATCCCCAAAAAATCCTCAAACAAACACACACACACAAACACTCTCTCTCTCTCTCTCTCTTACCGACAGCCGAGGGTGGTCTGCAGCAGAGTGGTGATGCCCACACAGAAGAAAATAGTACCGATCAGCTGACTGGTGGCCCACTGGTCATAACCCACACACATGGCCTCTGCCAGCAGGAAGGGCACAGCGATAGTTCCACTGAAGCAGGTAAGGTAGTGCTGAGGAGAAAAGGTTAAGAAAGAGAAAAACATTCAATGTCTTTTTAGGGTCCCATCTGAATAAGACTGAGAACATCAAATCCTACTCAAGCTTACTGCTATATTGTACCATATTGCCAACAATATCTGTAGAGTACATGGGCTACTGCTTGTGACATTCTGAATGTTAGCAGTATCAAAACATATTTAACAAAACCTTGAGTCACTATTAGTCATCTCTGATGAAAAGACCAGCATTGCTGGTCACCAGCTTATGTTGTGTTTTGGGTGCTGGTCCCCCAATGTGGAACTCTGGTGTTTGGGCCCCCACCAGACTTTTAAAGCAGCTTAACCAGCTTCATCAGAAAGACCATGCTGTACAACCAGCTTCACCAGCAAGGTTTTGCAGGTTAAAAGCATGGCACTGCTGGTCCACCAGCTTGACCAGCATTAAACCAGAACTAACAAGTATAAACCAGCCTAGACCCGAATGGGATTTGCATGCTGGTTAAGCTGGTCTTTTCAGCAGGGATGGCTGTAAATTCTATAGTCACAGTTGTAAAAGTCCAGAGTCACAACTGTAAAGTCTAGAGTCAACACTGGAAAGTCTTGAGTCATGGCTGTAAAGTCTAGAGCCATAGTGGTAAAAGTCTAATCACATTGGTAAAAGTCAAAGCATAATTGTAAAAGTCTAGAGCTACAGCTAGAAAGTCCAGAGTTATTGCTGTTAAGTCTAGAGTCATAGCTGTAAAAGTCTAGTCATTGCTGTAAAAGTCTAGAGTCACAGTCGTAAAGTCTAGATTCATAGCTGTAAAAGTCTAGTCACAGCTGTAAAAGTCTAGAGTCATAGCTGTAAAAGTTTAGAATCACAGCTGCATAAGTCTAGTCATAGCTGTAAAGACTAGAGTCAACACTGGAAAGACTTGAGTCATGGCTGTAAAGTCTAGAGCCATAGTGGTATAAGTCTAATCACAGCGGTAAAAGCCAAACCATAATTGTAAATGTCGAGAGCTACAGTTAGAAAGTCTAGAGTTATTGCTGTTAAGTCTAGAGTCATAGCTGTAAAAGACTAGTTAATGCTGTAAAAGTCTAGGGTAACAGCTGTAAAGTCTAGAGCCATAGTTGTAGTGGTAGAAAGTCTAGAGTTATTGCTGTTAAGTCTAGAGTCATAGCTGTAAAATTCTAGTCAATGCTGTGTAACAAATTAGCTTAAAAGGGAATTATTTATAATTAATTATAACTGGTTATAATTAATAATAAATATTTAGATTAGATCTTAGAATTAACTGTAGCAGAATCGATATTACAATTACTTGATCTGTCCGTCCAGCGAGCAGACAATATAATTATTTATCAATTCTAGGAAGATTACTTTCCTGGCCAAGGAACAATAGCCCTCCTACTTATACAGTGCTAGCAGTAGTTTAGCATGTAGCAAGGAGCAACATTCAGTGACTTTGAATTGTGAGCAGAACACAGAGACAATCAATTGTGAATATAAGGGATTTAATAAATGAAACTATAACTAACATACAAACAAACTAAGCAAAACATACATATATAGAATGAAGGAAAGTAAGAAAAGGAGAGACAGAGAGCAAAGAAGGCAGTATTTCACGTCAGTTAACCACAACCTAAATGAGAATCATCAGAGGCACAATTCACCTTAAAAGGGGTTCAAACTTAAACACGCATCTAATCAGTTGTAAATGGTTACTTGCATTGGTTTGTTGCTGAATAAGAGTCTTGATGCGGTAGACGAGGTTCTCGACGATTTCTTTAGGAGTGAGTTGAAGAAGTCCACAGGAAATCCACAAAGTTACTTGAAGGTAAACACTGCCAGAAGGTTAAACTCAAGAGAGAGTTTTGGAGTGTGTTGGTCTCAAGAAGAAGAGTTTTGAGCGATGATTAGTCTGCGTTCTGGAGTTTTGATAGTTCATTGCCGCACCCATTTTGTGGGTGGAGTGGCCAATCAGAGGCATGCATTTTGAGCGGGAGAAACATCCTTTGTCTCCGTTTATGGCCCATTCGCATTTTATTGCTGATCTGGACCGCTAGTGCAGCTTTTAATTCAAAACATAGTAAGAATTGTTCGATGCATTTCACGATCACATGGTGTACATTATTGTGTGAGAAATAAAGGGAAGATCATTTTGATACCAAGAAGGTAACCTCCAGACGATATTAAAGCAGAGATACACTCATACACTTGAATATAGGCATTTAACGTCTAACTAATACAAGTAAAGGGTTTTAACTAAGTTAATATGATAGGGGAATATACATACAACACATGCATATAGCAGATACATTTATAACTGCTTACTATGGCCTAAATAGAGAAAATGTCTTTAGGTGTGTGTGTGACGTGTATTGGAATTACTGGAGACAGACAACTGCTCTGGTGCCTGGCACGGGGGGGGGGTCACCCCCCTTTCTGTGGAATGTGTTTGAAGCTTGATGGAGACACTCCAGAGGCGACCTGTTTTAGCATCCTTTTGATAGTGATAAAGACCATCTGCAATTTAGCACCCATATAAATGTAAACGTGGAGGCCAGGTCAGTAATTTATATGCAAATGTCAAAAGGCTAAAAGGTTTTTTTTCAAACAAAGTGTAATTAGCCATCACTGATCTTACACAGACGTTACAGCTGTAAAAGTCTAGAGTCACAGCTATAAAGTCTAGATTCATAGCTGTAAAAGTCTAGTCACAGCTGTAAAGTCTAGTCATAGCGTAAAAGTTTAGAATCACAGCTGTATAAGTCTAGTCATAACTGTAAAGTCTTGAGTCACAGCTGTAAAAGTCTTGAGTCATAGCTGTAAAGTCTAGAGACACAGCTGTAAAGTCTAGAGTCATAGTAGTAAAAGTCTAGTCATAACTGTAAAAGTCTATAGCCACAGCTAGAAAGTCTAGGGTAACAGCTGTAAAGTCTAGACACACAGCAGTAAAGTCTAGAGTCATAGTGGTAAAAGTCCAGCCATAACTGTAAAAGTCTAGAGCCACAGCTAGAAAGTCTAGGGTAACAGCTGTAAAGTCTAGACACACAGCAGTAAAGTCTAGAGCCATAGTGGTACAAGTCTAATCTCAGCAGTAAAAGTCAAACCATAATTGTAAAAGTCTAGTTCCCTATCTGTCACTCACTCGAAGTTGTGTCGATGTAGTGAAACTAGGGGTCACTCTTGGGAGCCCGAGACACCTCTGGTCTTTGATAAAAGGCCAATGAAAATTAGCGAGTGGTATTTGCATGCCACTCCCCCGGACATACTGGTTATAAAAGGAGCTAGTATGCAACCACTCATTCAGATGTTCTCTTCGGAGCCGAATGGTCATGCTCATTGAGCTGAATTCTACCGTTCATTCACCTCTGCTGGATCTGACGGCGCATTTCAGTGGCTTCTCCCTCCTCTGCACTGGTGCTCTGCAGAGAATGCCCCTGGGCGCTTCGGCAGAAAACAAGAGAGTATATTTTCTGAAAGAGCTTTTTTCCTCTAAGAGTATATATTTCTCTAAAAGAGCGGCACACACGGAATGTCTTTTTAAAGATGCCTTTCCGATTGTGTGTTATTCCTGGTTGCGGTCATTATCTCTCAGCTTCGGATGGTCATGATCGCTGTCTTTCATGTCTGGGCATGACCCACACGAAGGCAGCATTTGTGGATGGTTCATGTTCTCATTGCGAGAACATGACCATGGCAACGTTGCGGTCGTGGCTTTCGTAAGAAAGCAAGCCACCCCAGCGGCTCCCCGCCTCAGTCCTTCTACCTACGGGTATAAGGCCAGCGTGGCTAGCACTGGGGGCGATTTGGGGACCCCAATGGGATCGTCTCCGCCGGGTATCCCCCTGCGGACCTCCCATTCCCCAGCACGCTCGTCTGCCCCAATCGGGCTTCCGGATGAGTTCGACGGCTCATCTCATGGCGAGTCTGGCTTCTTGTTTGGAGCCCGCGAAGATGATGAGCTCTCGAGCGCAGCATCAGAGAGCGGGCTTGTCCAGTCGGACGCAGAAGCCTCAACTGGGATTCCCCCTTCGGGGACGATTGCCCAGTCACAGGCCGATACCGAAATGATGGACATGCTTTCCTGGGTGGCCGCGAGCGTCGGGTTAGAGTGGAACCCTCCGCTCTCCCCTGAACCCTCGTGGCTTGATGATTGGTTCCTGGGCTTGCAGAGCCGCTCAAAGCAGCCACGCTCCGCTCCAGTGCCATTCTTCCCGGAAGTGCACGAGGAGCTGACGAAATCGTGGGAGGCACCTTTTACTGCCCGGCCCCGATTCCACAGTTCCCCTGCTCTCACTACCCTCGATAGTGGGGCAGCCAGGGGCTATATGGCGATTCCACGGTGGATAAGGCACTCGTGGTGCACCTATGCCCGCGGAGCGCCGCCACCTGGCGCGGACGCCCTAAGCTCCCGTCCAAGCCCTGTAGGCTCACGTCATCCCTGATGGCTAAAGCCTACAGCGCTGCTGGACAAGCCGCCTCTGCCCTGCACGCCATGGCTCTCCTGCAGATCCACCAAGCCAAGGCGTTGAAAGAACTGCACAAAGGTAGTTCCGTCCCAGATTTGATGCAGGATCTGCGCGAAGGTCACGGCGCGGTCTCTCGGGCAGACGATGGCCACACTAGAGGTCCAGGAGCGCCACCTTTGGCTCAACCTGGTTGAGATGGGCATTTCAGTGGCTTCTCCCTCCTCTGCACTGGTACACTGCAGAGAACGCCCCTGGGCGCTTCGGCAGAATACAAGAGAGTATATTTTCTGAAAGAGCTTTTTTCCTCTAAAAGAGTAAACATTTCTCTAAAAGAGCGGCACACACGGAATGTCTTTTTAAAGACGCGTCTTTTTAAAGATGCCTTTCCGATTGTGTTATTCCTAGTTGCGGTCATTATCTCTCAGCTTCGGATGGTCATGATCGCTGTCTTTCATGTCTGGGCGCGACCCACACGGAGGCAGCGTTTGTGGATGTTTCATGTTCTCATTGCGAGAACATGACCATGGCAATGTTGCGGTCGCAGCTTGCTTTCGTAAGAAACACCACCCCAGCGGCTCCCCGCCTCGGTCCTTCTACCTACGGGTATGAGGCCAGCGCGGCTAGCCAACGCGGCTAGTCTCCTCGCGTCTTCACGAAGGTCGCAGAGGCTGCCCTTGCCCCATTAAGGGAGGTGCGCATTCGCATTCTCAACTATCTCGAAGACTGGCTAATCCTAGCTCACTCTCGAGACATATTGTGCACACACAGGGACCTGGTGCTCTCACACCTCAGCCGACTAGGGCTTTGGGTCAACTGGGAAAAGAGCAAGCTCCTCTCGGTTCAGAGCATCTCTTTTCTCGGATTGGAGTTGGACTCAGTCTCCTTGAAGGCGCGCCTTATGAACGAGTGCGCCCAGTCGGTGCTGGCCTGTTTGAAGGCATTCAAACAGAAAACAACGGTTCCACTGAAACTTTTTCAGAGGCTCCTGGGGAATATGGCATCCTCGGCGGTGGCCACCCTGCTCGGGTTGATGCATATGAGGCCGCTTCAGCACTGGCTCCAGACTTTAGTCCCGAGATAGGCATGCCGCCTTGGGACACATCGCGTGGACATCACGCCGGTCTGTCACCGTCTTTTCAGCCCTTGGACCGACCTCTCATTTCTACGGGCAGGTGTTCCTCTAGAACTGGTCTCCAGGCGCATCGTGGTCACGACAGACGCCTACAAAACGGGCTGGGGCGCTGTTTGCAATGGGCACACAGCCACCGGCCTCTGGACGGGTCTGCGACTGCATTGGCACATCAACTGCCTCGAGTTGTTGGCAATTATGCTCGCCCTGCGGAGGTTCCAGCCGTTGATCCAGGGCAAACACATGTTAGTTCGGACAGACAACACGGCAATGGTAGCATATGTCAACCGCCAAGGCAGTCTGTGCTCTCATTGTATGTCACAACTTGCCCGCCGTCTCCTCCTCTGGAGACAGCAGCACTTCAAGTCGCTGCAAGCCACTTACGTCCCGGGCAACCTCAACACTACAGCGGACACACTGTCACGGCAGGTTACCCTCAGGGGAGAGTGGAGTCTCCACCCTCAGGTTGTCCAGCTGATTTGGAGTCAATTCAGATGGGCACAGGTGGACCTGTTCGTCTCCCAAGAATCCTCCCACTGCCCGCTCTGGTACGCCCTCACCGAGGCTCCCCTCAGCATAGATGCACTGGCACACAGCTGGCCCCCTGGCCTACGCAAATATGCGTTTCCCCCAGTGAGCCTACTTGCACAGACTCTGTGCAAGGTCAGGGAGTATGAGGAGCAGGTCATCCTGGTAGCACCCTACTGGCCCACCCAGACGTGGTTCTCGGACCTCACGCTCCTCGCGACAGCTCCCCCCTGGCGAATTCCCCTGAGGAAGGACCTTCTTTCTCAGGGAGGGGGCACCCTCTGGCACCTGCGACCAGACCTCTGGAATCTCCATGTCTGGCCCCTGGACGGGACGCGGAAGACCTCCGGTGGTAGACACGATCACTCAGGCTAGGGCCCCCTCTACGAGGCGCCTGTATGCCTTTAAGTGGCATCTGTTCACTAAGTGGTGTTCTTCCAGACGGGAAGACCCCCAGAGATGCGCAGTCGGATCAGTGCTTTCCTTCCTGCAGGAGAGGTTGGAAGGGAGGCTGTCCCCTTCCACCTTGAAGGTGTACGTTGCCGCCATAGCAGCACACCACAACGCAGTTGACGGTAAGTCCTTAGGGAAGCACGACCTGATCGTCAGGTTCCTAAGAGGCACCAGGAGGCTGAATCCCTCCAGACTGCGCCTCGTTCCCTCATGAGACCTCTCTGTAGTTCTTCAGGGTCTACAGAGAGCCCCCTTTGAGCCTTTGCAGTCAGCCGAGCTTAAGGCACTCTCCTTGAAGACTGCCCTCCTGACTGAGCTCACTTCCATCAAGAGGGTAGGAGACCTGCTTCTCTGTCAGCGAAACGTGCCTGGATTTTGGTCCGGGTTACTCTCATTTGAACCTGAGACCCCGACCGGGCTATGTGCCCAAGGTTCCCACCAACCCTTTTAGGGACTAGGTGGTGAACCTACAAGCGCTGCCCCAGGAGGAGGCAGACCAATCCCTGTCATTACTGTGTCCGGTGCGCGCTTTACGCATCTATTTGGATCGCACGCAGAGCTTTAGAATCTCTGAGCAGCTTTTTGTCTGCTTTGGTGCACAGCGGAAAGGAAGTGCTGTCTCCAAGCAGAGGATCGCCCACTGGCTCATTGACGCCATAACTATGGCATATCACGCCCAGGACATGCCGCCCCCGGTAGGGCTATGAGCCCATTCTACCAGGGGTTTAGCGGTTTCCTGGGCCCTAGCCAGGGGTGCCTCTCTAACAGACATTTGCAGAGCAGCGGGCTGGGCAACACCCAACACCTTTGCAAGGTTCTACAACCTCCGGGTAGAACCGGTTTCATCCCAGGTAGTGGCATGCAACACAAGCGGATAAGCCCGGGATAGCCGGCCAGGTTTATCGCTTGCACATAGCGCCTTCCACCTCCTTTTGAGCTGAAGATGTGCACCATTAATTCCCAGTAGTGTTCACAAGTTTGTTCCCTGGTTGACTTCCTCCGAGCCCTGTGGCAGTCAAGTTTTCGAAGAGATTCGCTGCCGGCCTAGTACACTTACTAACTAAGAGTCCATGTGGCAGTTCACTGTAAGGTAACCCCATGCGATATATATCTTCCGCTAATTCGTTTCCCTGTTGGCAAACTACATCTTCCTTGGGCAGAGCCCCTCTGCCCCAGTCTCCATGTTTGTAGTAACTCCTCCCCCATTGAGTAGGATCTACCTTGAAGACTCTCCACATGGTTGGAAAGACCATGTGATGTATTCTTCCAATAAATATCCCCCCCTCTCTTGTGGTCTCCGCTGTGTCTTCCCCTTGGGAGGGACACCCCCCGACTAGACCTGGCAGCCCAGTCGGATAATCCCCCTTCTTTTTTAGGGAGTGGAAAAAAGAGAAGGGGAAAAGAGGCCATGACTTGGCCACAGCTGTTAAATCTAGAGTCACAGCTGTAAAGTCTAGAGTCACAGCTGTAAAAGTCTAGTCATAGCTGTAAAGTTTAGAGACAGCTGTAAAGTCTAGAGGCATAGTGGAAAAAGTCTAGTCATAACTGTAAAAGTCTAGAGCCACAGCTAGAAAGTCTAGAGTCACAGCTGTAAAGTCTAGAGTCACAGCTGTAAAGTCTAGAGTCATAGCTGTAAAGTCAAGAGTCATAGTGGTAAAGGTCTACCCATAGCTGTAAATGTCTAGAGTCACTGCTGTGAAGTCTAGAGCCACAGCTAGAAAGTCTAGGGTAACTGCTGTAAAAGTCTAGAGTCATAGCTGTTAAGTCTAGAGTCATAGTGGTAAAAGTCTAGCCATAGCTGTCAAAGTTTAGAGTCACCACTGTGAAGTCTAAAGTCATAGCTGTAAAGTCAAGAGTCATAGTGGTAAAGGTCTACCCATAGCTGTAGAAGTCTAGAGTCATAGCTGTGAAGTCTAGAGTCATAGCTGTAAAGTCTAACATCACAGCTGTAAAGTCTAAAGTCATAGCTGTTAAGTCTAGAGTCATAGTGGTAAAAGTCTAGCCATAGCTGTCAAAGTTTAGAATCACCACTGTGAAGTCTAGAGTCATAGATGTAAAGTCTAAAGTTATAACTGTAAAGTCTAAAGTCATAGCAGTAAAGTCTAAAGTCATAGTAGTAAAGTCTAGTCATAGCTGTAAAAGTCTAGAGACACAGCTGTAAAAGTCTAAAGTTATTGCTGTAAAGTCAAGAGTAATAGCTGTAAAAGTCTAGCCTCAGCTTTAAAGTCTAGAGTCACAGCTGTGAAGTTTTGAGTCACAGCTGTAAAGTCTTGGCTTGTACCTGTAAACCCAGGAACACACACAGGTACCAAGGTGGCGTGTCCTCTATGGTGTATATCATATCCATTCTCGTGGCATCTATGCTGTCTGCACTGTCCTCCGTCTCTGATATGGAGCACTGGAGGAAAGGAAACACAAGACACAAGACACATGGGAGTCAAGCTCTTGGCTGTTCCTATGGTAACCAATCTCTTTTCCAAAGAAACTTGAGTCAGAACAGTAAACTATAAACAGCAACAGTGCATGCACACACATTTTCACACAAACAAAACTGCTGGATTCAGAACTACATCAACATGAAATCAGTGCCTCTAAATGAAATTACATTGAAAATGAACTGAAGCTATTTAGGTTGGTAAAATCAAATCTAATGTTCACAACTGACAAATGATTTTAATATAACAGTGATCCCAACTATCTGTTGTAATGAGAAAATTCCACAGTTATTAAAAGCTTAAACAGTACAATGATTGGTTTATGTAAAAACATGAGGTTATCTCTCGAAAGTACTGACAAAGGCAAACATTTTGTCTAAACCATTCAAAGTCACTGTGAAAAAGCCTTGTGTGTGTGTGTGTGTGTGTGTGTGTGTGTGTGTGTGTGTGTGTAATGTGAGTGTGTGTTCAATTGTAGTGTAAAATTCTTGCCTCCTTCTTTGAAAATTTTATTCTGAGATGCAGCAAGATAAGCCTCAGATGGTCCCTTAACTACAGTAATCTTTGTTGTACAGACAATGTTCTAAGTCTTCCATTGTCTTCCAGATAATGCAAGTCTGGATTACCAGTCCAGTAACTCACATGACTGACAGATATTAGTGGAAAGCTAGAATCGGAGATGGAAAGACAGAGAGAGAGAGAGAGAGAGAGAGAGAGAGAGAGAGAGAGAGAGAGAAAATGAATGTATTGCATCAGCATTGTAGTGTTTGAAGAAAACACAGGAAATTCCATTGCTTGCTGTGACCTCAAGGAGAGTTATGGAGAAAAAGTGCAGAGTCATAATGACGGAGCTATTAAAGAACAGGGCTTAACCCTTAGATGGGTTTTGTATCCTGTGAACAACAGACATTTGAGAGGCTGGGGGAGGTACAGTGAGTAAGCAGGATGAATTTCTGAGAGATATATTGAAAAGGGGGTCACTGCAAATACTCAGGTCAAGAGACTTTGTATAAAAATGGCATAAATGGGTATAAACAGGGTCTGAGTGGGGTATGTGAGCTACCATTAAAAACTCACCTTGTCCTCTGTCTGGCTGTCTTTGGCATAAATGCCCATGAGCTCTGTGTCCTCTGTGTCTTGATCTCCAGGGGTCTGGACAACACCTTTAACAACCTGTCAAACACAGACACATATAAGCAAACGGTCCACATTTACCAAGAAATAAAACAAATGCAATTGAAACTGCTTACATATAGTGTTGTTGCTATCAAATAACAAAACTATACAAGTGGATGTGGGCATTTGGGCACTTGGGTGGTTATGCTTACAGGAGCTTTGCTTTATTTCTCTTTGCCAAACTCAAATGCCAGGGGTTCAGTGACAAGTGCATAGTTTTACCTTTCGACCTCATGAGTCATGACATTAGACCCCCATGCTGGCGAGACTTATCAATCCACTGAACTCCATCAGGATATTTATTCAAATTTCAGGGTAAGGGCCAGGTAGATAAGGTATCACACTTTGAATTTAAAGGGTTAGTTCACCCAAAAAAAGAAAATTCTCTCATCATTTACTCACCCTCATGCCATCTAAGATGTGTATGACTTTCTTTCTTCTGCAGAACACAAACGAAGATCTTTAGAAGAATATCTCAGCTCTGTAGGTCCATACAATGTAAGTGAATGGTGACCATAATTTGAAGCGCCAAAAAGCATTTAATGGCAGCATAAAAGTAATCCATCAGACTCCAGTGGTTTAATCAATGTCTTCTGAAGAGATCCAGTTGGTTTTGGGTGAGAACAGAACAAAATATAACTAATTTTTTCACTATAAATCTTGACAGCAGTCTTCTTTGTGATCATGATTTCAAGCTTGATTACACATCCTATAGAGCCATTTTTATTTACTTTTATTTTTATTCTATTTTTTATTATCTCTGTCTTGTTGTTGTATTGTGTGTAAACTGGAAGCTTCTGTCACCAAGACAAATTCCTTGTATGTGTAAGCATACTTGGCAATAAAGCTCATTCTGATTCTCATTCTGATTCATCTAGCGCTCTGCGCATGCGTCAAGCACTAGGAAGTGTAAATGAGCTTAACATCATAATCTTGCCTAGAGACTGCAACGGCAATATGTACAGTGAAAAAAGAGTTATATTTTGGTCTGTTCTCACCCAAAACCAACTGGACATTATACTGACTCTCTCTCATTTTTGGAGCTTCAAAGGGCTGATCACCATTCACTTGCATTGTATGCACATATGGAGCTGAGATATTCTTCTAAAAATCTTCCTTTGTGTTCAGCAGAAGAAAGAAAGTCATACACATCTGGGATGGTATGAGGGTGAGTAAATTATAAATTTTTGGGTGAACTGTCCCTTTAAGGTTATTTACTAATGGAGTTTTTGTTGTTTCTCATGACATCATACAAGTCAGAAGATTCATATGGTCCTTTAAACAAGACCAAACAGTCATTATATGACTCAGCAAGCATTTACAGGATAAAAGTGTCTACATTAAAGATGAAGTGTGTAATTTGTGTGGCTCTAACAGCACCAAACAGAATTGAAAAAATAATGTTGTTTAAACAAACAGGTAGTGTGGAAAATAAATTTGTATTAATCCTCATTATGCTTCGTTTCTTTTCTTTTATTTCTTATTAACTGTAAATTGCTTTCTGTAAATGAACCAAACATGTTCAAATGCTTAGATAAATAGTTTCTCTTTGTGTAGCTAAGTCAACTGAAGTTTCTTTGTATGGCCATCTCTGCCAAGGTCAGAGAGGGAAAGAGAGGCAGAGAACTGTGTCTTATCAGAGGACATAGCTGAAGAGTGAAAAACATCTTATTATTATGGAATGTGCTGAGGAAGACTAGTGTGGATGAAGAAAAGAGCATTTCAGGACAGAAACCTGTCCTTGTAAGGTGAAGAGAGATAGGAGGTTCTATGGTAATCACTTTTTATACTTAGCCAATCATTTAGTTGATTCTTTGTCTTCTGAAAAATGAATATGCATGATCGTGTTGAATAAATACTCTGTATTTTAGAACTACCCTTTGTAGCTCTCTGAGGCATACTTGGTAGTAGGAGAGGCTACATGGGCTCGTGAATAAAGATTTTCTTTGCTTAAGCTTTACCACTGGAGTGGCCTGATTCATTTTACAGGTGAATTTCCACCACATTCTTGACGTCCCTGGGTGGGCTCCAACATCTCAGCAGAGTGACTGACTGACGACAACTAGACCAAATTTGAAGAGATCTGTGAAAAATTGGACGAGTGGATTTCTTGGAAAACGAGACACCTAGCTACAGCAGTTGCTCATGCTGAGTGACGGAGCCATCGACCTGGTGAGTTGATTTTATATATTTGGCTACTTCGTAAATTAAGCATAAGAAAAGGAGTCAACTCTTAAGTGACCGGGTTCACAGTTGCATAAAGCTTTACAGAGATAGTTCTGATCAGAAGGGAGTCCCAGGGGGATTCCTGGTGAACTAGAGAATTCACAGTTGCATAAAGCTTTAAAGTCCGTGACTGTACTAGGATAATTTCTAGTATGTAGCTCGCAGCCTTCTTAGTAGACGTAAGAAGGCACTCAGAAGAGCTCTACAGAAAATTGTAAAAAAATATAAAAACATTTTTTATTAAAAATCTAAAAAAAAATTGGTTCCTCAAAGAGCAAAGAGAACACAGGACCTTCAAGAGAAATGGAAAATGCGTATGGAGAAATAGATTTAAAAAAAAAAAAAACAAGTAAAGCTATGGCATAAATGGACAAAGGGCAAACTCCCACAAAATGGCACTTTAAGTGTTACAAAGTTTGAAAAGTGTAGGTGTTTATCACAGAGCAGGAATACGAGAGGTAGAATAGACTGGAATGAATTCACAAAGTGGGAAAATGAGGCTAAGAAAAGACTTTTAGGTGAAAACAGACGGTCAATATTATAAGGGACAAAAGAAAGATGATTTTGATGCTGCTGTGAGTCTGTCTTTGTCTCCAGGGGCTCCTCCTCCTCCCTTTAATCCTCGTTCACCATTCGTGCCAGCCTCCGAGAGCCAACCCTCGTCAGCTGACGTCACTGGGGCTTCATCCTCAGCGACCATGAAAAAAGAAACAGTCTCTTCTCAAACCAGATCTAGAGAGCCTAGAGGTCACAGTACAGAAAGGAGAGACCCAGTAAAGACCATTATGCCTCCAAATCCAAATCAAGAAAAATGAAGATGGAGGAAGATCATGATGATGAGTCCAGTGACGACTTTTTCAAACCTGATGAAGCAAAGATACAAATGCCATTGGTCCAGTTTCCGAACCCATGGGCGGGGCAGGACGGTAAGCCAGCAACAATGTATGTGTACCGTCCACTTGAGCTGTCTGAATTGGACTCCATGGTTAAGGATATTACAAGCCCAAAAACCAACATCGAACAATGTATTTAGAGACCCTAGATGACATGGTCAAATTCACCAACCCGGAATCGACTAAAGTGATGGCTCGTGTTTTCAGACTGAAATGATAATGTCTACGTAATGATCCAAGGATAGTAGTCCAGGCTGTCAAGTATCACTCTGGACTGAATGACAAAGGTGACAGGTCTCAGTACGCCAGACAAGTTATAGCAAAAAGACTAGACAAAAAGATCGCTGACATGACAAAAAGCAGTTGCAGAGTATGGCAGAACAAGAATCTACAGGAGTTTATTTACCATGCCAAACACGCTGAACGCATCCTATGTGACAAACAGTCTAAGACTCAGAATTCACTTCAGATGGCACAGCTGAACTATTGTCAAGGGGGACAGTTTAACGGCTGGGGGAACACGTTGGACATGGAGGACAGGGACGAGGACGAGGCGGAGGCCGAGGTAGAGGTTAAGGGCACCCTAGGCGCATGTTTTAACTGCAGCCAATATGGCCTTTTAGCTAAAGGTTGTCCACAGAACAATGAAGCTGATGATAATCAAGCGGTTCAGGAAAATAATCTCCCAAGATTCTCAGTGAATAATCCAAAAAAAAAAAAAAAAAGGATGAGGAGGGAGAGTGGACTAGTAAACAATGTGAAAATGAAAGTCAATGTATACTTCAAGCCCCAAAATTGACCCATGACTTGAAAAATGACCCATACATTGAGCTTTCTGTTTGTGGTAAAAAATATTATGTTTCTTGTCGATAATGGTGCCACCTGTTCATTGTTGTCAAAGGGCTCTTTGCCTCTTAAACCCAGCTCAGATTCGATTATAACCATAGGCACCTCTGGTCTTCACATCCACTTGTATATGGAATATTTTTCTGAACCAATATCTGCAAAATTGGGAAATAAGTCACTCAAACACAGGTTCCTCCTGTCAGAGCACTGTCCAGTAAATCGAATGGGAAGAGATCTTTTAGGATGACTGAATATTCAAGTTGATTGCTCGGACCACAGCTTGCAAATTACAAGCCCTGAAATTGGCCTTTACTCGTAACAGACCATTTCCAGCTGTTTTTATTTGTGGAATATAACTGAACCCCATGTTCATCAACAACTGTATGCAACATTGGATTTAACTGATTGGGAGTTACCAGAATTCTTGCATTGTAGCAGTCTATTCTCCCAAACGGGCTCAGACCTGTCCTATGAAAAATATTGGTTCCCTGGGCCTATCAGTGAATGTTTGATTTTAGGTTACATACATAGGTATTGCTGTACAGCTTTCAAATTTGAACACTTTTTCAAGGAAGTCACACCCATATTTCTCTGGCAAAAAGGGAGGAGAATGGAAAAACATGGGAAATTTTAGCATGTACAGATTGGAAAAAAAAAGAGGTGAAATTTATTTTTCACCCTCACTTCAAGTTACTCATATTCCAAATTTTATGATTGCTACCGTTGTTTGTTCCAGACAAGAGAAAAATTATGATAGTTCAGAAATAACAGACAGTTCTAACGATGTACTTTCGTTTTTGTACAACATACCCCAAAGTCTGGGCTAAAGACTCATATGATATCGGGTGCATGAAAAACACACAACCCTGTGCAGGTGGTTCCAAAATCCAACCATAGACCATTTAGAGCTCAATACTCACTTTCTAAAGAAGTTGAATTAAGTTCTGACAGAGATCATTGATTCTCTTTTGGACAAAGGCGCCATTCTTTGTGTACACATTCCCCAGTCTCTTGTCCTCTTTTGGCAGTAAAGAAAAACAATGGCAAATACAGAATGGTCCAGGATTTACGCTTGGTAAACAAAGCCACGTTCCCCTCAGCCCCAATTGTACGCAATCCTGCGACCATTCTTTCTACAGTTCCGCCAGACTCGGTACATCCGGACAGTCATTACTGGTTTTCGTTGTGCTTTAAAAATAAAAGATATAAGTGGAACGCCATGCCACAGGGGTATACCGACACTCCATCATTTTTTACAGCTCAATTGCTGCACAATCTTGAAACTTTCAAAACTCCAGCTGGAAGAGCACTTTTGATTTATGTCAACAATTTGCTTTTGGCAAGACCTAGTGAAGACGCCTGCTTGCAGGACACAAAGACTTTGCTACTCTTTTTAGCTGAAAATGGCCATAAGTGTACACGTGATAAATTGCAATTGGTACGAACATCAGTACTTTATCAGGGTCATATTATTTCTCATGACGGCCATCAAATCGATCCATCCCATGTTTGTGTTATCTCCTCATTACCTAAACCGAGAACAAAGAAACAAGTCATGTCCTTTTTAGGCATGATGAATTACTGTCGAGCTTGGATACTTGATTAAGCTGAATTGTCACAACCACTTTCTGATTTGGCTCATATGCATTCACTACAAATGCATGATTTAGTTTCATGGACACCAGAAGCCGATTCTGCCTTTGAAAGGCTCAAAATTGCTCCTCCCTGTTTAGCAAATCCTGACTATAGTAAACCTTTCAGATTGTACATACACGAGAACAATGTGTTCATGTCTGCTGTATTAACACAATCGCATGGTGAAAAATGGAAGCCTTTAGCTTACTTTTCTAAACGTTTAGAAACGGTTATTTGTGGCCACCCACCGTGCGTTCGTTCCCATGAAGCCACCACAGAGGCTGTGTTAGCCTACACAGATTTGGTTGCCATGCATCTGTTGGAAGTTTATGTCCCACATGATGTGCATTAAATTATTACTTCGGCATGCACTATGCATTTGTCTAATGCTAGACTCTTAAAATATCAGAACATTCTTTTCTCTTTGCAAAATGTCATTATACATGGTTGCAACACTCTAAATCCGGCTACATCCTTACCATCTGCAGATAACGGCAGTCCCCATGTAGTGACTGAAGGCAGGAAAAGTATTAGGAGAATAATACAGATGCCCTGCAGCCACACCGGAAATTCCTCAAAGCCATAAAACTAAGAGGTGCCAAAATTGCACCCTAAAGTCTGGCATGGACAAGCTAAATTAGATGAACCACATCGGGCCAATGAAGTGAACAAAGGAGACTTGTCCAAGATCACACTCCCATAGGGGAGTCCCCTCTTGGGAGACTAAAGCTCCCTTTAGGTTGTTGATTTGAGATAATTAACAATGCCAAACGGCTGGTCAAGGAGACTAACCATTCTGCTAAATCAGTAAAAAAGCATGATTTAAAAAAAAGGGCCACAGGTCAGAGGACTCAGAATGACCTTCTGAACTTCCACACAGTGCTAAAGAAGGCTTCCTTGTGTGACCCTTGTGTCTGCATGATTCTAAGACATCTCATCTTAATCCAGGAACATTTCACACAACGTCACAGTACTTCGCTGAGTTAATCCTATAAAATGCACAGATTCTACATGATTGGACCTAAATGTACACAATAACTAGTCTTGCTAGATAATTCTGAAAATTCTTAACTCTTTTATAACTGACAAATTAATGATTATAATCCTTAATGTTGTATTATCCATGTTGTAAAATCAATTAATTAACCATTATGATTTGTAATCAGATATTTTCATATTTTGTTACTTACATGTTGGATATTCATGAAAGTATGTAATATTTAGTATGTAAGTGCTTGCTTGTTTACGTAGAGAATGTTGATATTAACAAAAGTCATATCTCTCCCACTGTTTTCAAGACATAAAAGTTCATGATTAAACATTGCCCTATTCTGAGCGGGAAATGGGAGTCTTCACAGAAAAAGACTCATAAATCGCCTCAGAAAGAGGGATAGACAAATTTACCATGTGACCCTGAAAAGTCATTTCTGATTGGCTCAGGACACTTTTGGGGTGCGGACACTCTCAACGCAAAAACTCTGGTACCAAGGAAGAATGCCCCTCTTCTTCGGCTCTCTTCTCTGTTCTTCACTTTCTCTGCAGCTCTGCGCTTTTGCCCTCGTGGCTTGCAGCCTCGCACTGATGCCCCTCAAGTTCCATGCAATGTAGAAGTCCCAGAAAGCTTGGAGCATAAGTTCCGAGAAAGCTCTTCTCTGCACTACGACCAACACACATGAAGGCCTCGATTCAAAGCCCGCCTCATCATCCATCGAAGCAACAGACCACAGATATCCATGATCTTAACAGAGGTCCAAAACATCGCTGGAACAACCAGAAATTTCTACTGACACAGCTAAAGAACCAAGCAACGCAAGGGAACGCAAGTACATCTCCAGACTTTGCTGAAGGTGCCGGTGTCTCTCTAACATTATTCGAGTTACCCGATTGCAAACTGAGTTACACTGAATTAAGTATCAATGGTTCTCAAGGCATTGTCTACAGCCTCCATAAAGTTCATTTTCTCTGTATTGATCATTTCCAGTCAAGTTACTCTGTTCACTTTACTCACCAACCTGTTTCATGTTTGTATGTGTTAGATTAGTTTTATGTTTAGATTAGCAATAAAGTCTTGTTTGTATTCAAAGCTAATTTGACTGGTATATTTTGATAATCTCGTCGTTTGATTTTTTTTAAAGATCCATCCCCAAAGCTATACCTAAAATATTTGTGATATTATTTTCAATAAGCCATAAGAATAATATTACTCCAATTAGTGAATTAATCATAATTCCCTTATTAAAGCGAATTCCTTACAATAGAAATTGTGAGCGGATACAACGAGTCATTGTATTACAATTTTAATGGTGGAGAATTTTATTCAGACAAATAATCAAATTATTTGTCATTAATCTTTCTTCTAATGGTTGTCAAACGCGACTAATTCCATTATAAATTTCCCTACATTAATGCCGTAGACATGCGGACAGTTTAATTTAATTCCTAACACACAAACTGTTCCTTACACCTATGATTACCTAACAGTATTAGATAGTATTAGAAACCGAGGACTAACCTGACTGACGTGCCTGATACCAATGCTGACTGAATTTTTCTTGTAGAAGGATCTAGTTTTAGGCTGTACGATGGGTCTCCCTCATCTGCTTATGCTGTTTGCGACTCTCATACTGTTGTGGAAAGTTTTAGATTATCATCATCTCTTTCAGCCCAAGCAGCTGAACTGTTTGCACTCACACGTGTGTAGCATCTGGACCAATCAGACACACAATTATTCGTTATTTAATGAATAATCCAACAGACGTCTCAAGACCGTAACAAGCAAAGATCCAAGTAGGCCCAAGCAGACTCCGAGATGTCTGCTCTCCCACTAATCATTGTCAGCTCTTACTCCCCCTTTGCTGACACTGGTCCAGCAACTAGTGGACCTCAGAGACATTCCAGGTGGGGGAAGGTAGCCACATGCAAAAGCAAAGGAATGTGGAGAAGAAACTCACTCCCCCATAGGAAATACACATAAAGCCCATAAAACAGACTTTTCTTCATTAATTTATAGACAAACTGTTCTATAAATGAACATGAATATCCTCAGGACATTGTGTGTATGATTATTACTGTCTCGTATAGTGTCTTTTGTACTGTATACCATTTTGTGCATGCTTTATGACAGAGCCACTAGATAATGTAAAATTATTGGTATCATGCTTCCTATCAAAGTAATCCTTGTGTGATGCTCTAAATACTGGAGTATAGCATGCATTGTATGCTTGTTATAGTAATCAGAGCATAAAGGGGCACAAACTGCTAGCTTACTCCAATCATGCAAATGAGTCATCTTCCAAACAAAGGAACTTTTCCTGCTGGAAAATTGCACCTTTCTCATTGGTCAAGCCAAACTCGAGAGGAGTGACCTCCCTCAGGAGTTAAAGGGCACTGTCAGAGCGACCTACCTCTCCCTCTTCCCTCTTCTCTTTCTCTCTTCTGCTCATGGTTGCTGCTCGTGTGTGACCGGGAAAACCCGGTCCGACCGCGAGGTCACAGGCCGGCAGGCCTTAACACATCAAGCCATGTGTAACTTCTTCGACCATAATGGAGTCAAACTAACACCGCAAGCTCATCATCATTTCTTCATTCAACACGGAAGAAATTGATTGCAACTTCAACACCATCGACTCAAGGAACCATCAAGACTTTCTCCTGAGACTGCATCTGGGCTCTCTCTCAACAGCCAAGGCATTGCAAGTATCGTACAATTAACTAACTAAACAGAGGTTTAGTATAAGCTGTGAACCCCTTTGTTAACAAAGGTGCTTTGAAGTAAGAAACTGATGGTTCTTTCAGATGGTTAAATTACTCTTTTCATAGCTTCATTCCCCTGTTCTGTTCCGGTTTCATTCACTTTCACTTCTCCATTTCCCATGTATGCATGATTTGTGTGTATGTGTTTGTTTAGATTAGTTATGTGTTCGTGATTTAGTTAAATAAAGCTTTTGTGTACATTCTTGCGAGTTGATTCTGGTCTGCTTGTAAATCAACGTCAATTTAACGATTTCATCACAGCAACATGCTAAGAAAGTGTTATTTTTCTGTGGCCACGAAAAATATCCTTTCTGAGAGTTCATAGACGATCAATACTGAGTGTTCGCTGGACAAACAGATTAATTGATAGTATTGTTAATTCAGCTACATCAAGTTAATTCTATTAACTGATCCAAATGTATATAATTAATTATAACAAGTTATGATTAATTATTCATATTTCCATTATAAGGAGAATTTGACTGTGGTATATTTTGATAAATAATCTCATCCCTGTTTTTAAAAGATTTTGCTTCAAAACTGTACCTAAATATGTGTAATATTATTTTCAATAAGCCATGAGAATAATATTACTCCAATAAATGAATTAGTCATAATTCCCTTATTAAAGCAATAGAAATACAATAGAAATTGTGAGTGGATACAACGAGACGTTGTATTATGATTTTAATGGTGGAGAATTTTATTCAGACAAATAATCTAGTTATTTGTAATTTATCTAATTTATAATGGTTGTCGAACACGACTAATTCCATTATAAATTTCCATACATAATAATGAAAAATAAGGACAGTTTAATTTAATTCCTAGCTCACACATACTGTTTCCCTACATATAATGGTGGAGGTACGCAGGCACTTTAATCCATCCCGTGTACATTTATACTACCAAATTCGCTACATATAATGGTGGGAGAATGCGTGCAAAGATCTAAATTAGTTATTTGATGTAATACATTACACGAGCGTGCATTTTGGCTGAAGGAAAATGCCTTACTGTCTTCACAGACAGTTAGGGCTGCACAATTAATTGAAAAACTAATCGCGATTACGCTTATGGCTGCCACGATTATGTAATCTTGAAAACTGCTCCTTTTGCATCAATGGTTTCTATTTACAACGTGTTTTTGCAGCGGTTGAGTATTCTAACCAATAATTAACATGTCCGTTGAGCAATGAAATGGCAAAGGCCAATCAGAGCCGCTTAGATTAGTCCTCCGTCCTATCTGTAATGACAACTGATCCTAATGCGCAAGTTTTAAACCGTCTGAATGCTCAGATGCTTGCTTTATGTTCTAGCTCTGTTCACGTGGCACACGAAAATTAATACTGAAGAAACATCACCTGACACTCGAAAAGAAGCTGTAGACCAAGAGCGAAAAGCACTTTGGAATTATTTTGGATTCACTGCATATTGCACAGCTCATTTTGAACGTAGATGTTAAATACACTGCAAATGAGCAACATGACAAAACTAAAACACTACCGTTCTAATCAAGGCACAGACGTGGTGTAAATAACTGATTTATTATGTTGATTAGACAGCTTTGTTTTTAATGAGAGCATTCGCAAGAGTGCAGAACTTTGTGTGGAGCATCATTGAGCTTGCGTCGAAATGCAGGTCTCAAACAGTGTAAACCTGCAGTGAGTGACAGCAGTCATTGTAATGGGAGAGTTTGTCACGTTGCTTGATTTATGTGTACAATTTATTAAAAATGTAATAACAGTTTTTTTTTGTCATGTTAATAAGTAGGCCAATGTGAATTTGATTTGTACAAAATAGCAATAAATTAATTCAGCTTAACTGTTCTAAGTGTGTTTTGGAGGTGTAGCCAACATAAAGAATATGGCATGAATAGAATATTTCAGGAATCACCGTCACTGTTGTCGCGTCTGCTTTAATAAGACCCATTTGCCACGCAGCTGGTATTGGTAGATTTAACATTTTCATGAATCGCACAAACTCTGATCGCAAATGACTGTTTTTCATTTCCAAAGTGCAGCCACTGAGGCCAAAAATGATCTAATGATGATTGTACATAAACAAGATCACCACTGAAGATCTAATGGGATGAATGGTACCCTGTCTCGCCACCAAAGGGCTTACTGAACGCAGTTACTCGGTCGATTTAAATCGGCTGTTAATAAATTTGAATATTGAATATGCCATATTATTTACTGTACGTGGACTAATAATTTAAGCAGTAATTTAGCAATAATTTAATTTATACTATACCACAGATATCAATTTAAAATAATTTGTATTTGCCTTATCTTAAACATTATTACAATATAAAATACAATACAGTATAATGCTTAAAAGATGCTTAAAAGAAACTGGAGTGCAGCTCACATCCACCATTGAATCTGCTACTCTGAAGAACCACACGGTGGCTTACTTTGTGATGTCATGGTAATTTAATATTTTAATCGACATTAATAATCGTGATTACAATATCAAGGGCAATAATTTACAATTATGATTTTTTCTATAATCGTGCAGCCCTACAGACAGTAATTATGCTTTCCGCACTTTACATGACACTGGCATACTATACAAACATCATGGATTTGTGACTTCTTCTGGAGAGCCGATAGCACACAAAACACTTTTGATTAACCTTTTGTTTCTCCTCGCCCAGTCTTTGTCAGTATGCAAATGCAGAGCACATACTCGTGATTCAGATTGGATTTCAGACGGCAGTGCCAACATGGCTGCAAAAGCAGCAGCAATATCAACAGATTTACCACAGTTACAGATGACAGACCTGTCGGATGTCTCGTTAACTAACCTCTCTGATTTACCTCTTTTACAGCAAAATGCTACCGAGGAAGAACTAATCGTCTGGCATGCAAATTGCATTGGATGGATTCTGCCACAGGAACTGGGATTGACTCCGAAAATAAACCAGCCTTACCTAATTCAGTTTTTCCATTTATGGCTAAGTTGACGCATGCGGACAATGTATCTAAGGGAGGTATGGTTGATATGATTAAAAGATACAGGTACGCACCAGGCTTTTCAAATTTTGTGGCCCAATTTTGCAAAAAATTTATGATTTGTATGCAGATGAATATTGGAAAAATGCCAGCCATCATGCAGAGTGCACACCTGTAGGGCTTTACTGGTTGTTTAGATCAGTGTTACTATCAGAAATAATAATTATTTCTGTAGTTATTAATCAATATTTAAATTAATTAATTGGATCTAACTCATTAAAACCTCATATAGGACTCCAGTAAATGTAGTGTGCCACGTTTAGGAGCAAGTTTGGTTATTAGCAATAATTAATAATTATCAAAGATAATTATTAATTATTAAAATCAATAGAACATTGATGAGAATCAATGTTAGCTTTTTTTTTAATCCTTTAAAATCAACACTTATCAATTGTTAACATCGATGAAACATTAAAATTAACACTAGCTTACTGATCATTCTAATTCAATCAAAGATAATTATCAATTATCAAAAATCAATAGAATATTAATAAGGATTAACATTGACGGGGCACCACCCTGAAATCAGAGACTAATAACCGAATATTAAAACAGTCTCAATATTAGATTGTTTTCTTAGGAAAATCGACATCCGAAGAATATCGATTTTCGAATGAAAAAACAATGAATGAAGGTTTGAATCCGAGCACTGACATCCTGTCAGCACGACACAGGCGTATGCAAAACAAACCAAAACACTTCTCTTTGTAATATAAACAAAGTTTATTTATGCAGTAATATCAATTAATAATTAATACAATGCAGTCAATAAACTTACGACTTCCAACTACAAACTAAACAGTGATATGATTAGATATGGAAATAAAAATAATCCTATAACACATAAGGTGTGTGTGTGACAGTGTGTGTGACAGTGTGTGTGTGTGTGTGTCAGTGTGGTTAGTGAGAGAGAGAGAGAGAGAGAGAGAGAGAGGATTAAGTGACAGCCCGAAAGCTGATTTCACGATAGCTGGAGATAAAGCAGCCGTGTTCATCACTCAGAGACGCGGTTTTACGAGCGGGGCTCGTAAAAGTCCCTTGTTATTTGACTCTTTAATGGATGAACTCAGTTGCTGTCTCACCCGCGATGGCGAAAATGCACAACAGTCCAATTTGGTTGGACCACAATACAGCAAAACAAATTCGTGATAATTAATACCCTGAGTATTAATAATGAGCGGACATGGCGGTCCGTAAACTGTACAAACAAAAACCTTGAAACACAAGAATAACACACTATAATATTTTATCTCTGCCCAGACGTAACCTCTTACTTGAATCGCATGAGGACACAGGTAGAATGTGTTTTCCTCCGTCCTTTAACTCTGACCCGGTTTCTTGAGGCTCGTGTGATGACGAGAGCCGTTTCCTCGCGCTGTCGGCGGCCGGTACGGCTGTTGATTCTCAGAGGGCGGTACGGCTGTTGATTCTCGGCGGGCTGGCGGAGAACTCAGAAATGTCGACTTGATTGAAGATGGAAGAGAAATCTTTAATCTCTTCACTTCTGTAGGCCAACGGATGAAGATGCGAATTGCTCGGCGGTCTCCTTCGGATCCGTTAGAGTGTTCGGTTGAACACAGAGTAATCTCAACTCGTCCAGCGAGATGGAGATTGTATGGCTACAGTTTCAAGTCGGACATTACTTCCTTATGCCACGAGGTTACACCGGAGAGCAGCAAAAAGCTACGTCCGTATTCGGTGAACGAAGTCGCCGGAAGCCACTTTGGAAGCATTTCAGAATTATTTGAAGTCCTGATGATGTCATGTTTGAGGGGCGTTCTGTTGTGTGCCTCATCCAATAGGAGTTGAGAGCTCGAACCTTTAGAGGGCAAGGCTTCATGGATCTGTAGTCTGTTTTGGACTCCCTTTGTTTGATTTTGGCGCGATTTTTATCAGTAAGATTTACGACTTAGAAGGTGGGGGCTTAAGTTATGTTTTTACGACTGTGTTAGGCCTGCCTTTGTCTTCTATCTGAATACATGAGGCCCAACACACCCGACACCAGAGATGCCATTTGAACATCTGATGATGGATTTTACTGAACTAACACCAGCTCAAGGTTATCGATACTGCTTGGTTGTGATTGACATGTTTTCCAAATATCCTGAATGTTTTCCATGTAGGAGACAAGATGCACTGACGGAGGCCGAACACCTGAGGAGGGAAGTGCTTCCCAGATGGTGAATTCCCCGAAAATTATCCTTAGATAATGGTTCTCACTTTGTGAACACAGTGGTAAAAAATCTATCAGAAAAGCTACATTTTGATTTGAAACATCACTGTGCATATCACCCACAATCGGCGGGGGCTGTTGAAAGTCTGAATCAGACGATAAAACATAAATTAGCTAAGTGACGTCTGACACAAATTTGAGTTGGGTCCAAGCTTTGCCATTGGCCCTGATGTACATTCGGGAATGTCAAAATAAACGAACAGGTCTGAGCCCACTGGAAGTGTTGACTGGTCTTCCTATGAGACTGACTGCCACACTTCCTTACAGATCCCCACAGCACGATGGCAGCCTGCAACAAACAGATGATTAGATGGTGAAATATACAGGTGCATCTCAATAAATTAGAATGTCATGGAAAAGTTAATTTATTTCAGTAATTCAACTCAAATTGTGAAACTCGTGTATTAAATAAATTCAATGCACACAGACTGAAGTAGTTTAAGTCTCTGGTTCTTTTAATTGTGATAATTTTGGCTCACATTTAACAAAAACCCACCAATTCACTATCTCAAAAAATTAGAACATGGTGACATGCCAATCAGCTAATCAACTCAAAACACCTGCAAAGGTTTCCTGAGCCTTCAAAATGGTCTCTCAGTTTGGTTCACTAGGCTACACAATCATGGGGAAGACTGCTGATCTGACAGTTGTCCAGAAGACAATCATTGACACCCTTCACAAGGAGGGTAAGCCACAAACATTCATTGCCAAAGAAGCTGGCTGTTCACAGAGTACTGTATCCAAGCATGTTAACAGAAAGTTGAGTGGAAGGAAAAAGTGTGGAAGAAAAAGATGCACAACCAACCGAGAGAACCGCAGCCTTATGATTGTCCAGCAAAATCGATTCAAGAATTTGGGTTAACTTCACAAGGAATGGACTGAGGCTGGGGTCAAGGCATCAAGAGCCACCACACACAGACGTGTCAAGGAATTTGGCTACAGTTGTTGTATTCCACTCCTGAACCACAGACAACGTCAGAGGCGTCTTACCTGGGCTAAGGAGAAGAAGAACTGGACTGTTGCCCAGTGGTCCAAAGTCCTCTTTTCAGATGAGAGCAAGTTTTGTATTTCATTTGGAAACCAAGGTCCTAGAGTCTGGAGGAAGGGTGGAGAAGCTCATAGCCCAAGTTGCTTGAAGTCCAGTGTTAAGTTTCCACAGTCTGTGATGATTTGGGGTGCAATGTCATCTGCTGGTGTTGGTCCATAGTGTTCTTTGAAAACCAAAGTCACTGCACTCGTTTACCAAGAAATTTTGGAGCACTTCATGCTTCCTTCTGCTGACCAGCTTTTTAAAGATGCTGATTTCATTTTCCAGCAGGATTTGGCACCTGCCCACACTGCCAAAAGCACCAAAAGTTGGTTAAATGACCATGGTGTTGGTGTGCTTGACTGGCCAGCAAACTCACCAGACCTGAACCCCATAGAGAATCTATGGGGTATTGTCAAGAGGAAAATGAGAAACAAGAGACCAAAAAATGCAGATGAGCTGAAGGCCACTGTCAAAGAAACCTGGGCTTCCATACCACCACAGCAGTGCCACAAACTGACCACCTCCATGCCACGCCGAATTGAGGCAGTAATTAAAGCAAAAGGAGCCCCTACCAAGTATTGAGTACATATACAGTAAATTAACATACTTTCCAGAAGGCCAACAATTCACTAAAAATGTTTTTTTTATTGGTCTTATGATGTATTCTAATTTTTTGAGATAGTGAATTGGTGGGTTTTTGTTAAATGTGAGCCAAAATTATCACAATTAAAAGAACCAGAGACTTAAACTACTTCAGTCTGTGTGCATTGAATTTATTTAATACACGAGTTTCACAATTTGAGTTGAATTACTGAAATAAATGAACTTTTCCACGACATTCTAATTTATTGAGATGCACCTGTATGTCTGAACAATGCAAAACTGTCCAGTCTATTTGTTCACAGGTCAAGGAAGCTCTTCCATCTAAAATAGAGGGTGCCATCCATAAGCTGAAGGTTGGAGACTGGGTCCTGGTGAAAGACTTCAGACGGAAAGCTTGGCACCACCCACTCTGGTTGGGACAGCGGAGAATCCTCCTGACTAATCCCATGGCTGTTCAAGTAGCTGAGAGGGAGAGGGAAACCCTCCTGAATTCACAATAGGCATCCCTCTAACTCTGGCAGAGGCGGAAGAGTCCCCTAGGGGGACCAACGAGGGTCTGGAAAATTGAGGGGGCCCTGAAATTGGGAACAGGGCAAAAGAAAGAAGACACATGGACACATGATCAACACAGACCCAAACAAAAAGAGGAAGAATCACCTAGGACGTGGTGGTGCAGACTGTTTAGGTATTCATCCAGCTGTTCTAAATGTGACAGACATCTCACTGTCCTGCTTTTGAGTGATCGATTGAAATGAAACTGTCATTGTCAATGTATTCAAAACACAATTATCAAATTTAGTTTATTCTCATGTCCAAGGTCAATATATGTCTTTAACCAAAACTATATCAGACATCTACTGTGATGAAGACTACACTGATCTTTTTTCATATTCTGATGACTACAATTTTAATGATTTGTGTTAAAACAATCATTTGATACATTTTTCTGTTTTTAAATAATAATAATTTTGTTAATCTATCTGAATTTGAACATACAGGACCAAAGGGAGGAATGTGGAAATTTTATTTGTATTAATCCTCATTATGCTTAGTTTTTTTCCAATTATTTCTAATTAAATGTAAATTGCTTTCTGTAAATGAACCAAATAACATTTCTCTTTGTGTAGCTAAGTCAACTGAAGTTTCTTTGTATGGCCATCTCTGCCAAGGTCAGAGAGGGAAAGGGAAGCAGAGAACTGTGTCTTATCAGAGGACGTAGCCGAAGAGTGAAAAACATCTTATTATTATGGAATGTGCTGAGGAAGACTAGTGTGGATGAAGAATAGAGCATTTCAGGACACGAACCTGTCCTTGAAAGGTGAAGAGAGATAGGAGGTTGTCATGTGTATTTTGTTGATTCATGTCTTTTATTTTGAAAAGTTTAGTTCCTGTTCCCTTGTCATGTGATTTCATGTTTTCCCTCCATGTTCATGTGTCATGTTTTCATTGGTTTATTGTTTAATTATCTTGTTAAGAGTTCTGTTTTTTCATTGGTTTATGTTCTCCCATGTCTTGTATTTAAGCCCAAATGTTTGCATTGTCTAGTTGTCAAGTATTGAATGTATGTGGATGTGTTTTATTCTAGCCAAGTCAAGCCATGTTATGTTTTTGTCAAGTCAAGTTTTAAGTCTAGTCAAGTTCATGCTTCACGTTTGTAGTAAGGATTATAGGTTATCATGTTTGTAAATAAACTGCACTTGGGTTCTCTACACTTTGTCAACGTCTTCATCATCATCATTGCCATTGCCAGCAGCCAGCACGTTACAGAATACTTGACCGACTATGAACCCAGCAGTTCGACTCATACGGCTACGTCAGGGAAATCGTCCCCTGGAGGATTATGTTGAGGAGTTTTGCGCTCTGGCCAGCCAGGTGGATTTTAATGTGGTCGCCCTCAAGGGCATTTGCACTTGATGCACTTCGTCATCATCATTGCCATTGCCAGCAGCCAGCACATTACAGAGGTTCTATGGTAATCACTTTTTATACTTGGCCAATCATTTAGTTGATTATTTTTCTTCTGAAAAATTAATATGCAGGATTGTGTTAAATAAATACTCTGTATTTTAGAACTACCCTTTGCAGCTCTCTGAGGCATACTTGGCAGTAGGAGAGGCTACATGGGCTCGTGAATAAAGATTTTCTTTGCTTAAACTTTACCACTGGAGTAGCCTGATTAATTTGACAGGTGAATTTCCACCACAGTAGTCCCGCCAAAAGCTGACATGTATGACATGCTTTGAAAGCACACAGAGCCACCATGTTGTTCACACTTTTTGGGAAGTCAATTTACTAATAGTTTATTTTTAGTTGTGTCTGCACAGAAAATTGGGATAAGAGGCATCATTATTTATCCATCTTATTATCCACATGCTTCACCTGAAAAAGAACCGACAATCAGAAAAAAATTAATATTTTAGATGCTTTAAACACTGTAGCAGAAATAAAAAGAACATGCTTCACTCATAATTTCTCACCAATTTGAAAAAGTGATATAATCCAGATGTGTGCTATAAGAGGGTTTTTCTTTTGTGATTGTCTTTAAGGGAGTGCTGGTCATGAGTAAGGGAAATAAGATTGTGGTGTCACAGTCCTGGCATGAATGTCCTCTTAAACACGTGAACAGATAAGGTTACAGATTAAGTAAACATATGTTATTTTAGAGAGAGTAGAGCGCCGACCATAGAGGGCTGACTGATAAATAGTCATGTCTGTGGAAAGATATGAAAAAGGATAAGGGCCTCTAAAAACACAATCGCACACAGATACACCTGCACACATACAGGATAATCTATTATAGCAGTCCCTGACATATGAAACATGCTTTTTAGTGTTTAAACATTAGGGCTGTCAATTTAACACATTAATTTAATAAAATTACTAAAACAAGTATGATTAAAACTAGGGAAAACTGTCATTCACATAGGACAGTACTACTCATTCAGAGTGCCGCGAAATACAACTGAATATCGGGGACACTTTTTTAGAAGTTGATTTACTTGTAAATTGACAGTGCATTTTTGGTCAAATCTGTTTTCATTTGAAAACTTCATTTTCACTTTCCTACTGTCATCGGTTTCCAGAGTATGCAGCTATTTTCTAAACACTCAGCATTTCTTTGGTGGAAGAAAATAAAGTTCTAGTGTGGATGAGAGGCGAAAACATAGCAAAACTAATGCGTTTTCAAACGAAAGTGCATTAGTATGGACTCTGCCTTAAAATTGCAGAACCCATGTCATGACCCATAACGCAAAAGCTAAATATGTCCATCTATAAACTATTTTAAAAAAAACAGACGGAACACAAGAATGTGTTCTGTGTGAACAGCCCTTAAATCTACCCCAGATACAACATATTGCAAATTTGATTTCTGTGGACTGTAGGCCAAGCTTATGTTGAATAATATGGAAATAATATCCTGACTTAAAAGCCACTTTTTGTAATGTCTATTTAATGCTTTACTTGTCAAACACAATAAAGTAATGTCTTTGAAATATCTTAATTTGGGTGATTTTCCCAGTAAATATTGATATGTGATTAATTAATTTGTACATCATGTAATTACATTATTAGGAACAGCTGTACACCTACTTATTCATGCGATTATCTAATCAGCCAATCGTGTAGCAGCAGTGCAATGCACAAAAGCATGCAGATACGGGTCAGAAGCTTCAGTTAATGTTCACATCAACCATCAGTATGGGGAAAAATGTGATCTCAGTGATTTAGACTGTGGCATGATTGTTGGTGCCAGATGGGCTGGTTTGAATATTTCTGTAACTGCTGATCTCCTGGGATCCTCACACACAACAGTCTCTAGAGTTTACTCAGAATGGTGCCAAAAACAAAAAACAAAAAACAAAAACGCCTTGTTGATGAGAGAGGTCAACGGAGAATGGCCAGACTGGTTCGAGCTGACAGAAAGGCTACGGTAACTCGGATAACCACTCTGTTTAACTGTAGTGAGCAGAATAGCATCTCAGAATGCACAACACATCGAAACTTGAGGCGGATGGGCTACAACAGCAGAAGACCACGTCGGGCAATTTATTAGGACTGTTGTGTTCCTAATAAAGTGCTCAGTGAGTGTATATGCATGCAGATTTGACAACAACACATGCACACAGCTGCAAGAGCCAGCAGTGGGTCATTTCATGCTGTTCTGATCTTTAGTTGTTTTCTTTTTGAAATAACTTTTCCAGGGACGGTAACAACAAAAACAAGTTAGGTCTCACATGTCATGTGGATGAAGTTTACAAACACACATTGTATAATTAGATTCACGATTTGTGTGTATGCATCTTCAGAAGTTGTAAAAGCATTTTTACAATTTTTATATAAACAATTCTGGAAAGCCAGCCTTTGAATTCCACATATTTAAAGTAGAAGTTTGCATACCACACTGTTCTGCCTTTAGGTACACATATGACTGTGCACACATGCTGTTGAGACAAACACACACACACACACACACACACACACACACACACACACACATACATACACACGTTGGTGCGGCTATCCTTATAAGGACAACTTTCTTCATTTTTACATTTTCAAAAAAACATAGTTTTGTATGTTTTTTTAAAGAGATTTGAATTATGGGGACACTATAAATGTCCTCATAAACCACATTTATAGCATAATACCCTTGTAATTACCAGTTTGTAACCTAAAAATAAACTTTGTAAACCAACCGCACACGCACGCACGCGCACGCTCACGCACTCACTGGGATGGGGTAGAAGTGTGCACTGTGTTTGTTCTCCTCCTCATATTTGCCAGGCTCTGTGGTGGAGTCCATGGATTTGGAGGTGGTGTTTTTACCAATGCCCATTCCTCTCCTCTCCTCTTCTGCCTTTCCCTCTTCCTCTGCCTGTGTTCCTGTCCTCCACTCCCTCTCTAGCTCTGGTAGAAACACTGTGGCTTTGACCATCAGCACACTCTCATGGTCCACTGATTGGCTGGCCAGGTCATCTGAGGTGAAAAACAGAGCAATATTATTCGTGACTACTTCAATTATATGATTAATTCACTGAAAGTCTCTCAAGCCTTCAACAAAGTAATAATATAGTAATAAGATATTTTAATAAATATGGTATTTAAACTGCTAAACATGTAGCTCATCTGGAAGAGTACAGTGCTAGTTACGGCATGGCATGGTTTGATTCCCTGGGAACATACAAACTAATAAAAACCCTTGAATGCATCTTAGGATAAAAGCATCTTTAAAGCGAATGAATGCAAATTTAAACAATTCAAACCTTGGCCAGGCTGACTCATCTGCCTGTTTTCGGCTATTTTATGATTATCAGTATTGGCCGATAACCGAACCGCCCCTCAAAATGTACAGGGAGCCTTCCCAATGGATAATGCATATTTTTCAATATTTCTGTGTAAATCTCTACTTAAAAAAGTACATTTTCATGTACTTTCAGCAATTTTGTGTGCCACTGGTATAATTTATGGCATTTATTATCATTAAATTGTATCAAGTACACTATATCTGCCATTGGCCACCCAGCTTTCAAGATACGTGTTGACCACTAGCTCTGTGCGTGTATTTCATACACTGCAATGAAGCATTTCAAAGAAACCAAACCAAAGAAAAATTTTGGCAGGCAGAATGAACTGACAAATGAATTAAGTAATAAAAATGGAATCTAGAAACAAAACCAGGTATGAGACCATTTATTAGATAAATTAGTGTTGTAACGTCTGTAAACACAAAAAAAAGTTCACATCCCAACCTTGATAGACAAGAACATTAGTGTGGTTCTGTAATCAAAGAACATTTTAACAGATATACCTTTTGGGTGAACATATCATTTAGATCAATCTGAAGATGTTTGTTACAGTAATAATTTTTTCAGTTTGATACAAAAATAAAATAAAATAAATAAATTGATTGAAAGAAAGGCAGAAATAAAAAGACAGAGAGAGATAGAGTGATTGGGGAAGGTCAGCACACTTTATCAGAGGATGTTGTTTATTTTGGTAGCCATCAAGTCCTGTTTACTTTTCTTGTGGCCTTGGACCAGCACTTTTCCCTATTAATGGCGCTGATTAGACGTGTCCACACCACTAACAGCTGCGTCCCTAACCCTATCGACCATGTTCTCACTACACCCTTGAACTCTTGCACAAATCATATCTGCCTACTATCTATGAGCTGTCTACATCCACAAAATCCTGGAATCAGACCACCACACGAGCCAGCTTTTATATTACCTGGAGATAGCTTTTGGTTTTACATATTCCAAGTGCTTGGCAAATGTAACACTTGTATGATTCCTGGTTGCCATCAGTCCACTAAAACCAAAATGTCACTTCATTCCCCTGATATAAATAAAAAAGTGCATTATGACCAATATACATATATTGGACTAGGGATGCAATGATATGAACATTTTTGGCCGATACCGATTTTATCAAAAACCTATTGGTCGACACCGATATTTTGACACTTACCTTATTTTGTCATCAGATCACAGTTTTGCTCAGAAATTGTGTTTTAAAAATGTACAAAGAGGCACAAAAGCTTTTTATTGTTCTTAAAAGAAATAATTTCAGCAGAACATGGATTGGATCTGTTGAACACGACAGGACAAAATTTTAAAGAGAGCCACAATGAAAGATAAATAGAAGATAAAAAGATGTTCATGTTCTATGTTATGTTATGTACTATATATGATGATAGAACATAACAAATTCATATTATGCATATGTTGGGCAATTCTACAGAAATGTCAACCACATCAAGGAAAGATAAAAAGTTACCAAAGGAACAAAACACCCTTTTAAGTTCTATTATGGTTTAATGGATAATAAATATTGCCATACCCACAGCTAGAGGGTGCCATTTACTTACACAATGCTGACTGAATTGCTGAATGCAGTCTATTTTTAAACTGTCAAGGTTTAGTAATTGCACTAGACCATATTGCATTTTCAGTCTTGACTCAATCAATCGTGCAGCCTTAATGGATACCATACCAATGTCAAAGTTTGCTTGTTTAAATGCGATTTGGATGGTTTTACCTCATCATGTATAGGTATATGCCGCATTCACAACTGTCACGTTTGTAACAACGGTTTTTCCTCTTTAATGAGAGTAATACGAGAATAATTAAAAATGAAATATTCCATGTTCGTAGGAGTGCCAACCCTTCTCCATGGACCCTTTTCACATGTCCGCGAGCCGCAAAGCGGAAGTCGTCATAGTTGGCTAACTTGTATGCCAGTGAATGGGGGACCACAGCAAATAAAATATTTGCTTACACGTTTGCTCCAACAGCAAAAGAAAAAAAATCTACAATTATGCTTTCACAGCTTTGCAAAAGAAGATAAATATATACAGTGCTGTATAACATCAGTAAGAAGAGAGAAACAGGCCAAATTTTCTATCACTCCCTCAGCAGCTGTTAGAAGCCTCATTGCATCAGTAACAGATTTTTTTTTAAACATATTCCAGGGTAATATAAAACAAAGTACAATGTTATAAATGTACAATAAAAACAATAAAAAAAATGGAAATATAAAAAATGTGCTACATTTACGTTGTTAAAGAAGGCAGAAACGCATCATAACAGGTCTGTGAAAAGCTGTTTAAACAAAGTGTGATGATAATTAATTATAAAGTATCCATATCAGCATTTTCATGATTAAAACCGATTTTATGATGGTTTAAATTTGGTCAATAATTGGTCGATAAATATTGGTGGCCGATAAATCTGTGCATCCCTAATTTGGACACTTAGATCACTCTTACAAATGTATTAATGTCATTAGATTAAGATAACAACATATTAATCCAAGTGACATCTGCAAACAAATGATGCCAAATATTTTCTCAGAACTACATTAATTGCACTTTTCTGAGCCACTTTTTTGCATTAAAAATAAAAATATAACTACTAAAATTTGAAACCTTTTTTAAATGTTTTGCTTGAAAAGTGCTATCCTTTCAAATAAACACCACATGGTTTGATATTTTGTTTTATAATGCAAAGACATTCATACACTTTTGAGTGTGGCTAAAGTGTCCAAATACTCTGTGGGACACTGTACAACTACAGTATTTTAAAAATATGAGTAAATCTCTCAAATTTACCATATTTTTGAATACTGCATTTAAAACTTGCTGTCTTCTTATTCAGAGCCATGTGTAGAGTTAATGTGCAGAAAGTTACTGATCAGATAGTGGATATCTGTGCGTGTTTAAGTGTATTGATTATTATGTGGAAATCAAGCATCAGAGGGCAAAGCCAAGTGCAGCTGGGGACAGTGAGTAAAAGATTACCTAGTTCACACATCACTTCCACCAATCAGGGCGGCCGGAAGCATCTGTGTTGGAGGTTTTAAACTGGGAGAAAAGAGGGATATAGAGAGGATGGGAAAGAGAGAGTGATGGAAGACAAGAGGAAATAAGAGGTAAAGGAATTAGGGTTGACAAAAAGATAAGACAGGAGTTAATTACCAGGCAATATTACATTTTCTCTATATTTAATAGAAATTCTGATCAGAGAGTGTTTCAGTATTCTATGAGCCAATCCATTGAAATGAATCTCAACGAGATTCACATTTTCTAAAAGGTGAAGTATGAAAATTGTGCAACACTGTCGGCACCAAACGGAATTGCAATCTGTTTGTTTGAATGGACTGGGCCCAACATAAAAATAAAATAAAATAAAAAAACGGACCCACTTTATATTAGGTGGCTTTAACTACTATGCACTTAACTATTTGATACAATATACTTATTATGTACATACATGTTGTTGCATTGTAATTACATTTAAAGTACTTGCATTTACTTACATTTGTAGTTACACTGTTAACTTTATCCCTAACCCTAAACCAACCCTTAACCCAAAACCTAACTCTAACCCCTAATCCTAACCCTAACCCTACTCTTACTCATAAACCTAACCGTGCCTCAACCTCAGTAGCAGCATATGTGGGCATTTTGCAGAACAACATGTAGTTACACAGTAAATATATAGTCTTGTATGTATTTAATGTTAGTATATAGTACTTAAGGCCACCTAATATAAAGTGTGACCAAAAAACCTAGAGTGTTTACATGCACAATCTTACACCGATTATGCTTAATAAGCCGACAATGTGTAAGGTCATGTAATGCCTTAATAAATTTTCTTTATCTGGGTATAGGTAATAAAACGTTCAAGCATAAACGGATCAGCACGCATAGATTTCTGCCCATTACCCCAATTTTGTGTTGCATGTAAACATGTTTACCGGCATTCTTACTGACTTATCCAATGTGCGCAAGTGTTGTTCGCATACCCGTTTAGGTTTTGACATCAAAAGCAGAAAACAATCAGATAATATCAAATCACATGTAAGCACGGTTTTCTTGCTTTGTCGGAATTTTAAAATAGGATAATAGATTTGGAGGATTTGTGTGGATGCATGAATAAGTTTTGACATCAAAAGCACAAAACAATCAGATGATTTTAAAAATCTTATGTTAACATGGTTTTCTTTTGTCGTCTCAGTTTTTGAATAAGCTGATAGTTTTGGTAATTATCAGCATATCAGTGTGCATGTAAATGCACTCATTGGCTCAACCAATAGTGTGAGATTGAGGTGGGTCTATTTGTTTGACCAAACAATGATTTGTGCAACTCTGTTTGGTGTCACTAGTAGTGCACCAAAATTACACACTTCACCTGAGAAACCTCCAAATCACGCTCACCATTGTTTATGTAAACGTGATTAATTACTGGTTCCCATGGGACCAGAACCCATGTCTCAGAGGTTGCTCGCCATCAGTAGCGCTACATGAAAAGGTGACCACAGTTACAATGATGCAAAAATGGGGTATGGCATTTGTTAGTAATTTGGAAGTATGGGGTTGATTTTAGGGTACATGAACTTTTGGAAGCAACATGTTGATTTCCTGTGTTATCATGTTGGAAAAACCTCCATCAAGCAGAGATGTTTGTTTACACATTGTCTACATGCATGTACATGCATGTGTGTGTCTATAATGTATTGAGGCATGTAGAGAGAAAGAGAGCTGTCAGTCTATATCAACATTAAGATTTAGTGCCCCATTTGCCATGGTCCCATTAGGCTTAGCATGTTTTAGTGTAATGCGATCATCGGTAGACAGTCCAAAAACATACAGAAACAGGGATCCATCTTACTGTTGACACACACTGTTAGAAACCTCACCTAACACTGGATTCAGTAAAATCCAGTTAGATGCACTAGATTTGATACGCTGTATTAAAAAATGTGAATTATGCCAGGTCAGCTTTTAATGGGTTTGGGAACCGACATTATAAACTAAGTTAATAAACATACAGTTTGTGCAACTGAGCGATTTATCACCATTTATACATATTTCCAAAATCGCCTAGTTAGTGGGATGTCTTAATGACTAGTAGTCATAAAGAAGCCTTGTTTAATTAGGTTGGTTTTGGGGCATATCAATCAGAAACTGATTAGCCACTTACTGCTTACGCGATAAATGGATAGGCGCATTTACATGTATATATTTAGACATGCAACTTCTTAGAGAAGTTAGAGCCCAATCTAACAGTTATAGAGCAGCACACTAAAAATCTACATTTATCTTTAATCACCGCCCCTAAAAAATATTGCATCTATTGGATGGATGAGTGGTCTACTATCCTTACTCATCCCGATAAAATGCAAGAAATTATTGTGTGTGTTTTAGACAGTGTAATAAGATTTCAAAGTAAACCTAGGGGTTGGGGTTGGTTAGGGGTGCTTACAAGCAGCAGATTTCAATGGTGGAAATAGGCAGCGCTGCAGTCCAAATTATTTTTTAAGCTTAATAGAATGTAATAATGTATATTAATGTTAATAAAAGTTATTATAAAGGAATATCTATGGTTTACAGTGAGGAAGGAAAGTATGTGGGTTATTTTTTGAAATGTCGGCAAAACAAGATAAACTTGGTTCAATGAGCCTGTATGATTATGTCGGACATGAAACAGGTTGATGATGAATAAATACACATCCTCACACGTTTAACACACTTCACATTTTAACACAAGAAATGTGATATATAAAAATAAAAACTACCACTAGAAATGCAATGTGTCTTTACTGCTTAACCCACACACAACAAATAATAATATTCTTACTTCAGTATGATCATATTCCATATCAAAACTTAATAACAGCTGTTTTCGATTGAACAATATTATTTACTGCATTCAAAATAAATGCAAAGACACCATTTTAGCAGAATGACATTATTTTTATTCACTTATCCTTTCACAAACAGCAGTCCATGTTCTGCGGTGGTGGAGAAGGGATCTGTTCCTCCCGTTACATCGTATATGGTGATCTTGATCATCGTTAGATCATATTTGACCTCATATCTGTCACAGCGACAGTAGTTTGGAAAATAAAAACAGCTATTTGCGATCAGAGTTCACGTAATTTCTTCGTAAAAAAGTTAATATCAACCAGCAGCTGCTGCGGGTCAATTGTGTTAAATAGAGTTTTTCCTGATGCAATGATCTGGTGGATATTTAAAGAAGCCATAATCTCCATTAATCTGTGGAAAACAGGGTGTTTCAACCCCATAAACTTTTTGGGCAGTTTCAGCACAATTTGAGCGAATCGCCCATAGACAGCAGTTCTTTTCTGGGCAACAAAAGAACCAGGAAAGGGCAGAGCGGAGCGTTTGTTTATAAACAGTAACTGCATTTATAGGAAGAGTGGAACCGATGTTTTCTGAAAATCGCATCTTTTATGTAATTTGGGTAGTGCCTCATAAAATGCATATATCAGTGCTGCACAGACATTTTACCCAGAACATTCTCGTGACCCGGTAGCAACGCTTCCACGGCCCGGTACTGGGATGCACCCGTAGGTTGGGGACCTCTGCATTAGATTACACAGCGGTTGTCTAAACAACAACTCAAACAACACAAAACTGTCAGCCAGACTTTCAGCATCCCCAAAGCACCCACAAAGATCTTGGAAGAACTGAAGACACCCTGGGGAGGAGGCAAAACTCTGAACCACAAAAATATTTAGTTAACTGAGTTGAGGTGTGTTTATAATACCAATCTTGAACTTCAAATTAGAAACCTTAAACCCACAGATGATCCCCAACAAGATAAACCAACAAACCTTATAGAACCAGAAGAGAGGATTTTAAGGATGACTTGAAGTGCATGTCAATGAGAAAAATAAAGTGATGTGACATTTAACAAAGCTAAAAATTTAGACCACAAATTTGTATTTGAGTGAAAAAAATGTACGTCATATGTCATCGCACTGTTGCCTCGTGTCTAAATCACACACTTCATTTTGTTCACCCTGAATGATCCCAATATCTGATAATTATACCCTTCTGATGTTTAAATGGTTAAACCTAGACACCGCGCCACAGACACAAGGAGCTTATTTCTGTCACTGGCAGCCTTTCTGATGAAACATCTGCCAATTACACATTCAGGTGTAAAGGCCATTCAGAGAGAGATCTTGAGAAAAAAAAAATATTTTGAGAAAATGTTCTTCATATTTAGAAGAACAGCTGGGCATAGAAATTCCTCATCTGTGTGTCCAGATTCTTACAAAACATTACTGTGGTGGTACAATGGTAGTATCAGATGGTAATACCATGGAACTGAATGATTACCAGACTCTTCTTCCATGGTATTTACATGGTACTAGTTACTTTAAGCCCCATGATGGACTGGCCACCTGTCCGGGGTGTTTCCCTGCCTTTGGCCCGAGACGGCTGGGATGGGCTCCAGCGCTACCCGCTACCCTATACGGGACAAGGGGTTTTAGAAGATGAATGGATGGATAGTTAGTTTAAAAAATATCTTTGAATTACCATGGTACATGTCTTAAAAACCATGGCATTAACATGGTACCATGTTCAAAAAACATGGCAAGACAATTGTTCTTTTTGGTACTTTTTTAGTGGGTACCAAAGAAAAAACACAAACTACTATCCCTGACAGGAATGATCTGTTGAAATGTGCCAATTGCTTAAAAATCCCAAACATGCAGTCTTTGAAGGAGGAAAATTGCCCAAGAGTCCAAAATATTCCAAAAATGAATTGCTATGCTATGTTTAAAAATAAATAAATAAATAAATCGCCATAAAATGTCACCATGTCAAACTGATATTTCTTCTTACATATCAAACTTGGGCTAAGTCAAGATATGTATTCTACTTCAAAAATAAACAATAATTTGGGCTGAACCTCAATTTGATCTTTTTCTGTATCAGTTTATGTGAACTGAAATGACTCTAATCACATAATAATTACAGTATATCAGACAAACATTCAACTCTAAGATATCAGATGAAACAACATCATCCCACTGTGTCAGGTTATGTGAAGTCTGTTTAAAAGTACTTTGACAGTGAAGGCTCATCTCATATGTGCACATGGGAGAGATGAAGTATGTGTGTGTATGCATGAATGCTTGTTTGCAATCAAGAGTGTAGACTGGTCTCTCCTTGGACTATGTTTGGACTTTTTACAGCTTCCTCAAAATGAAAATCTACAAACATTTATAAAGATAAGAAAGGTACCATTAAGAGCCATAAGCTTTTACCCGTTTCCTCAAACCTATCATAAAACAAGACAAATTAAAACAACGACATGATGCATTAAGGAAATACTAATCACAAATAGCCATATGGGTGACTGGGTCAAAGTTAAACACATATTTGCTGTACACACATAAAACAGATTGGTTAATACAAGGGTAAAAAAGGCAGAGAGAACGGCTACTTATTATCACTGATACACAAGTGTTGATGCATACATTTGATAGGCCAGGCCTAAATAAGCTTTCTATGAGGGTTTGCACTATGTCTGTGCCTCTTTCCAAACACTTCAAATCTAGTTGCAAGACCAAAAATGCAGGTGTCAAACTCCAAGACTACATGGGGAGGAATGAGAGAAAAAAAAAAGGAAAGGAGTAGAATGCAAACTGATCAGAAAAGAGAAGACAGAAACATTTTCAAAGCTGAACAGACATGGTCTTGTGCTGTTGTAGCCCATCCATCCTCAAGTTGACGTGTTGTGCATTCTGAGATGCTATTCTGAGTTACCGTAGCCTTTCTGTCAGCTCAAACCAGTCTGGCCATTCTCCATTGACCTCTCTCATCAACAAGGTGTTTCCATCCGCAGAACTGGTGCTCACTGGATGTTTTTTTTTTTGTTTGTTTGTTTGTTTTTTGTGGCACCATTCTGAGTAAACTCTAGAGACTGTAGTGCATGAAATTCCCAGGAGATCAGCAGTTATGTGCTATGGTGTAATATTCGTTGCTCAATGGCCTACACAATAATACAAGGCAGCCTGATTTCAAACTTTTAATTTTATTTATTATTTATTTGAACTAAATGAAACTGAACAAATAAAGTGCAATCAGATTAAATTGTGTGTTGTTCAACAAACCTCAACCAACACGCCACACAGCAAACATAGTCTACGTACAAAACGAACATGCCAAACAATAAATATGCACAGTAGTCACGTAATTTTTTTTGTCAAGAAAGAGCATGTCCACGTTTTCAGGCTTGAGCAGTGATCTCTTGGGGGGGGGGGGGGTCACTTCATTCTGCACCATTTCAGACTTGGAGCTTGTTGCGCAAATGCAAAAATATTTTTTGCCACATTTGCCAGCAGTGGGTAACGCAGCTTGTTGGCTTTCCACGGGAGGTGCACTCTTTCATGGGAATCATACATTCATTCATTCCAATAATAGTCTTGACGCCGAACACGCCCTTGAGCTAAAACAATTTAAGACGAAGCAGAGTGAAAGTGTATTGAGTTGCATTTTGAAGTTATTTATTAACTGTCAAGCTGTCAGCTGTCAAAGAGGTCCAACTAGAACATAATTACAACGAAAAATAGTACTGACGGACGCAAATACGCATTCGTTGTAAACAGCCCCAACAAATAGGCTTAGTGGAAAAGGCTACGACCAGGGAGAAAGAAAACAAAATATATATCCATGTTTCCTTCTAATAAACACTACCTTTCCCAAAAGAATTAATCAATGGAGCAAGTAGGCTATTTTTCCATTAAGGGTTTTCTTCCCCGTAATTAATATGCCTTTTCCGTTTTTAAAGTTCAACAAAAAGCGTTCTCCATTTAAAATTGGGCTCATCCGTTTATAGTATTTGACTAACGTGTTAACATGGTATCACTAAAATAAATTTGGCCTTTTAAGGCCACTGTCTTTGTACATGTTTATTATGTTAATTTTTTTGTTTGTTTTTGTTTTTTATAGAAAAGACTTTACATGAATGTAAATGTATTTCTCTTTATATTACAGTTTTTTTTTTAAAGTGCTGCAGTTTTTCCCTCACAGTCCTCATTTGAGTCTCTCTCCATCTTCCATCGTGAATATGTTTTTACTGGTGTTTTGGAATCAAAATAATGGGAAACATATATAATGCACTCAAATGCTATATATATCAGATGAAATTTTGCTTTTGAAGGAAACATGACAGAAGATGTGCCCAGAATGGATTTGATCTTACTTGATCTTTCCACCGCAGCCCCTCCGGTCCGTGTTTCGTCCGTGTTATCTCACACAACTCACCAATAGTTGAACCTGATATGAGTATGCAGCTGGATGCATCTCCAACTCACGCTGAAAGCGTCTGTGTTTCATGTCAATTTGTCTAAATTTGCAAAACATTCGGGTGCAGTTTGGGTGCGTGTGAGTCGCTAAAATACAGTTGTTGCCGTCAACTAAAAGTAACGTCTTCTATAAGTGCACGTTCACAGTTATTTTGATATGTCGATAAAGAACATTTAGGTTTATTATGAGTTGCAAACTCATTAGGTGTTTATGCATTTATTTATTCATTTCGCTGTTAATATATGAACTGTTGTCATTAATTGGGTTTCTTTCATAATGTTTACCCATTTTACCGGTATAAAATTTCGCACGTGTCGTCCTATGTACTTAGTATAACCGGTAACAGCATATACCATGGCAAGCCTATTACAGAAATACTCAAACCAGACCATCTGGCACCAACAATCATGCCACGGTTGAGATCACTGAGATCACATTTTTTCCCCATTCTGATGGTTGATGTGAACATTAACTGAAGCTCCTGACCCATTTCTGCATGATTTTATGCATTTCGCTGCTGCCACATGACTGGCTAATTAGATAATTGCATGACTAAGCTGTACAGGTGTTCCTAATAAAGTGCTTAGTGAATGTAATTGTGCCCACATATACAGAATGTTTTACATAACTGAAATTTTACTTTTTTTAAATGGATGAGTTGGAAGGGATAGTGACAGAAAAGCAGCCATCAAGTGCCGAGAACTCCTTCAATTCTCTTTAAAAATTATCAGCTGGCACATCATGAATTTGAATATCCAGAGTATGCAGGACTGTAATCTAGGCAAAAGGTAGCTACTTTGAAGAAGCTAAAATATCAGACCATTTTGATTTGTTTAACATTTTTGTCACTACATAATTCCCATACTTTGACTGTGCTATTATATAGTTGATGCCTTTGCTATTATTTTATTATTATATTCAAATGTGATACGGAAATTGTTATAATAAAAAATAAGTAGGTGCCCAACCATTTGACTATTTGAAAAAAACAAACAAACAAAAAAACACTTGATATGAAAATTTCATTTTAATTTCAAATGAGACAAAATTAGACTAAAATACCCCTAAATTTTTCCAATATATATATATATATATATATATATATACAGTATTTTGAGTAGCAAATAGTATGTATCTGTATAATTTTTATGCCTGTTCTATATTCTCAACCATCCTTAGTGTTAAACCCTATTTGGATGGGATTAGCTTTCCTAACATACTGTATGTCTGTAAAGTAATTACTACTGTGAATTTTTCATGCAGAACATACTGTATATAAAACATGATTATATACTGTATCTGGGATTGTTAGATTAAAGTGATCAAAATATCTAGCAAAATACAACAGAACTGGTCACATTAGCTAGCCTGTAATGCTATATTTCACTCTTGAATTAAAAATATGGACAATCCGTTCACATTATATAAATGTATTTGTCCCTCTGGAAAATATGTTCTGAAATGCAGGGATGCAGTGTACGAACAAATGGGTAAATATACACTCTACAGCATAAATCAGAAAAACATGCATCAGTCCATTCGCAACAGCCAAACTATCTGAAGTTGTGAAGCACTCTTTTCATTTTCTGGTGTCTTTTTCATTGGCAAACATCAGCTTCAGAAACTTGGAGAACTTGAGAAACAATGATAAAGCTCACAGGCTGGACAGCGCTGTTTCACTTGCTTTTTACCAGTATGTCAATTCGCACAGGACAAGTATAACTTGGGGTATTTTTACTGGGCATTTTATAAAAGTTAAAAGTCGCTGTAATCTTCACCAGCATGGGAACGTGCAGTCTGTAAAAAGTCAGGATAAATCACTGACATGACCAATTTGCATGGGGTTAAAATCCCGGAAAAGCTCCTACAAATTATTACCCTGTCCGAACAGGGCTTTAGTCTGACATAAATCAATCCAAAGAGGTCTCAGTGAACTGAACACAGCAGTTCTCGGTCATTAGATTTAGATGAACTCATCACTCGTGACTACCAAAACCCATCAGCTGCCACAAACTCAGCATTCATATGACAAACTTCCTCTTTATGAGCTTTGCTCAGATCATGCTGAATAATTTTACTTACTATTCCCAGTCATCTTTTTTAATTTTCCATCTCATATTTTTCCCAAACCCATATGACTTTCTTTGTTAAGTGAAACATAGGAGATTTTAGACATAATTTTAGTCTCGGCCACCATTCACTTTTATAGCATTTTTTTTTCCACACAATGAAAGTGAAGGGTCACTGATGATGTCAGTCCCAAACCTTTTGCCAACATCTCTTTTTGCATTCTACTGAAGAAAGCCCTACAGATTTGGAGCAACATGAGAGAGTAAATGATAACATATTTTTCATTCTTGGGGGTAAAATAATCCTTTAAGCTACATGCTTGGCTTCCCATCAGGAGCCTGACCTTTCTATTCCCATGACAACACATTCTTCCATACCAGGTAATTTACACAAATATGCTGTTTAATTCACCCTCTCTGTGGTGTACCAAGCTTAGTGACAATACTGGAGCACCGTAGGAGCCTGACATCTTAGGACTGCTGCCCCGGGCACTAAGTGGGGAGGTTTAATACATCACAGCTCACCTCTGCAGGGGAGAGCATGGCAAACCAATGAATTTACAGTGAACAGCGATAGATGAGGAATTCTTTTAGAATTTAATACATCCATGAGGTCTCTTCATTGTGCTTCAATTAAACACAACAATGACCCTATGAGAAGGAAGGGAGCATTTGAGGAATCTGAAGAGCTTCTGAGAGCAGAAGAGTGAGGGTTTGAATCCAGACTGACCCAGATTGCAGAACGAAAAGATCTGAGTCATAAGGTGCTCAATGAGAACGAGCTTGTAGACATCACATTTTGGAGCAGCTTTAGAACCACAGATCAGCACTTCAAAGCTGTAATTCAAACTATTTTAACATACACTAATACCATATTTTAACCAGCCGTTGTGAGGCCCATGTAATGTATGTAAATGTGCCTTAAAATAAATATTAGAAAATAATTATATTTATATTTAGACCCCCAGTGAGCAAGCTTAAGGCAACTGTGGCACGGAACACAAAACTCCATAAGATGTTGGTTAATGGAGAAAAATAACCTTGGGAGAAACCAGGCTCACTGTGGGGGCCAGTTCCCCTCTGGCTAAACAGCATGATTATAATGCCAATATTAGTTATTCATGTGTAGTACAAGTCAAGATTTCAAATGATTAAACTAAGTAAGTAGATCTGGCATAATATTCCGGGTTCAATACTAGTTAATCTCAATCGATAGCATTTATGGCATAATGTTGATTACCACAAACATTATTTTGACTTGCTCCTCCTTTTCTATATAAAAAGCAAATATCTGGGTTACACTGAGGTTTACAGCACTTACAATGAAAGTAAATGGGGCTAATCCGTGAGCCTTAAAATACACACTGAGTTAAAAGTATAGCCACAAGATGTAAACAATATGTGTGTTAGCGATTTTAATGCACTAAAATCATGTTATCTAATCTTTTCTGTGTAAAGTTCTATCCAATTTTACAACTTCACTGCCATGACGACGTAATGCTGCAAACGACCGTAAAAACTGTAATTTAAACTAGGAATGCACCGATACTACTTTTTCTCTTCTTATCCGATTCCAATATCGGAAAACTCAGTATTGGCCGATACCAATCCCAGTTCCCTGATGGAGGGAATGAGACATTGTGTCGATGTAGTGACACTAGGGGTCACTCTTGGGAGCCCCAAAAACCTCTGCTTTTTGAAAAAAGGCCAATGGGAATTTGCATGCCACTCCCCCGGACATACGGGTATAAAAGGAGCTGGTATGCAACCACTCATTCAGGTTTTGTGCTGAGGAGCCGAGACAAGGTCCCGGCCATTTCAGCAGGTAGTTCAGCATTGTGGCAAGAGGGACACAACGTTTCGTTCCCTCCATCAGGGAACGGATGTTCCCTATCTTTCACTCACTCGACGTTGTGTCGATGTAGTGACACTAGGGGTCCCTATACAAAACGCCACAACTAGCTGAACTGTGTTACTTGGACTAGCGGTGCGAGACGGGCAGACCGCTGTGTGCCTCGTAGCCAGCATATCAGGCTGTCACGTAACCTCCCCCAACGCTCTTATGAGCGTCGAACGGTCCTTCGGGAACAAGTCAACTGCCCAAAAAATAGGGACAGGCTAGCCCAGCCGTGGCTGGGTCACCTACGGGGGAACCAGCACATGAATAGCACCTACCTCAGTACAGAGCCTAATTAGCACACGTACTGGGCCGGCAGCGAGTTTCTCCGCAAACTCATCTGCCACCGGGCTAAGGAGGAAAGTCATCCAGGGATCACAGCTTGTGAACACGACTGGGAGTCAAAAGTGCACGTCTTCACCTCATGGGAGGGGAAAGGCGCTATGAACAAGTGGTACACCCGGCCAGCTGTCCCGGAACTTACCTGCTCATACCTGACAAAACATGGGACGAAACCGGCTCAACCCGGAGATTGTAGAACCTCGCAAAGGTGTTGGGTGTTGCCCAGCCCGCTGCTCTGCAGATGTCTACCAAAGAGGCACCACTGGTCAGGCTCATAGCCCCACGGGGGGCGGCACATCCTGAGCGTGATATGCCATCACGATGGCATCAACGGCCCAGTAGGCAATCCTCTGTTTGAAGACAGCGCTTCCTTTCAGCTGTCCACCAAAGCAGACAAAGAGCTGCTCGGAGCTTCTAAAGCTCTGCGTGTGATCCAAATAGATGCGAAAAGCACGCACCAGTCACAGCAATGCAAAGGCTGGGTCTGCCTCCTCCTAGGGCGTCGCTTGCAGGTTCACCACCTGATCCCTAAAAGGGGTCATGGGAACCTTGGACACATAGCCCGGTCGGGGTCTCAGGATCATGTGAGAGTAACCCGGAACGAACTCAGGCACGATTCGCTGACAAAGAACGCCTGCAGGTCCCCAACCCTCTTGATGGAAGTGAGCGCAGTCAGGAGGGCAGTCTTCAAAGAGAGTGCCTTAAGCTCAACTGAATCCAGGGGCTCAAAGGGAGCTCCCCGTAGACCCCAAAGGACTACAGAGAGGTCCCACGAGGGGATGAGGTGCGGCCTGGAGGGATTCAACCTCCTAGTGCCTCTCAGGAACCTGATGATCAAGTCGTGCTTCCCCAAATACTTACCATCCACTGCATCGTGATGTGCCGAAATGGTGGCTACATACACCTTCACCTCCAGCCTCTCCTGCAGGAAGGAAAGAACTGATCCGACTGCGCATCTCTGGGGGTCATTGCATCAAGAAGAATACCACTTAGCGAACAGACACCACTTCAAGGCATACAGGCGCCACGTAGAGGGAGCCCTAGCCTGAATGATCATGTCTACCACTGCGGGTAGGCCACTTAGGTCTTCTGCGTCCCATCCAAGGGCCAGACGTGGAAATTCCAGAGGTCTGGTCACGGCTGCCAGATGGTGCCCCATCCCTGAGAAAAAGGGAGGAGAAGCGTGAGGTCTGAGAACCACGTCTGGGTGGGCCAGTAGGGTGCTACTAGGATGACCTGCTCCTCGTCCTCCCTGACCTTGCACAGGGTCTGTGCAAATAGGCTCACTGGGGGAAACGCTTATTTGCGTAATCCCGGGGGCCAGCTGTGTGCCAGCGCATCTATACCGAGGGGTGCTTCGGTCAGGGCATACCAAAGCGGGCAGTGGGAGGATTCCCGGGAAGCAAACAGGTCTAACTGTGCTTGACCTTATCGACTCCAAATCAGCTGGACCACCTGGAAGTGGAGTCTCCACTCTCCCCTGAGAGTAACCTGTCGTGACAGCATGTCTGGTGTGGTGTTGAGGTCCCTGGGATGTGAGTGGCTCATAGCGACTTGAGGCGCTGGTGACTCCAGAGGAGACGACGGCGGCGAGTTGTGACATGCAACTGGAGCGTAGACTGCCTTGACTGTTGATGTACGCTACCATTGCCATGTTGTCCGTCCGGACCAACACGTGCTTGCCCTGGATCAACGGCTGGAACCTGCAAAGGGCGAGCAGTACTGCCAACAACTCGAGGCAGCTGATGTGCCAACGCAGCCGCTGGCCAGTCCAGGAGCAAGCGGCTGTGTGCCCGTTGCATACGGCGCCCCAGCCCATCTTGGAGGCGTCTGTCATAACCACGACGCGCCTGGAGACCTGCTCTAGGGGAACCCCGGCCCGTAGAAATGCAAGGTCGTTCCAAGGGCTGAAGAGGTGGCGACAGATCGGCATGATGTCCAAGCGATGTGTCCCGCGGCGCCATGCCCATCTCGGGACTCGAGTCTGAAGCCAGTGCTGGAGCGGTCTCATATGCATCAACCCGAGTGGTTTGGCAACCACTGAGGATACCATATGCCCCAGGAGCCTCTGAAAATTTTCAGTGAAACCGCTGTCTTCTGCCTGAATGCCTTCAGACAGTTCAGCACCGACTGTGCATGCTCGTTCGTTTTCTCCAAGACGAGAAAAGAGATGCTCTGAACCGGGGAGAGCTTGCTCTTTTCCCAGTTGACCCGAAGCCCCAGTCGGCTGAGGTGCGTGAGCACCAGGTCCCTGTGCGCATACAATACATCCCAAGAGTGAGCTAGGATTAGCCAGTCGTCGAGATAATGGAGGACATCGCCTGCCTGAGAGACCGCGGCGTGACTTTCGTCGCCCAGAGAGCGAGGTCATTCACAGAGCGCAGTTCCTGCATCAATCCCTGGTCAGAACTACCCTTGTGCAGCTCTTTTAGCGTCTTGGCTTAGTGTACCTGCAGGAGAGCCATGGCGCGCATGGCGGAGATGGCTTGTCCAGCGGCACCGTAGGCCTTAGCTGTCAGAGATGACGTAAACCTACAGGCCCTGGACAGGAGCTTCGGGCGCCCATGCCAGGTGGTGTGTCTCTGCGGGCACAAGTGCACCACGAGCGCCTTATCCACCTGGGGATCACGAATACCCTTTGGCCACACCACCATCGAGGGTAGTAAGAGTGGGGGAGCTGAAAGATCGGGACCGGGTAGTAAAAGGTGCCCCCCACGATCTTGTCAGCTCCTCATGCACTTCCGGGAAGAAAGGAACCAGGGCGGGGCGCGGCCGTGAGTGGCGTTCTGGGTCCAGGAACCAATCATCGAGCAGCGAGGGTTCAGGGGAAAGTGGAGGGTTCCACTCTAGCCCGACGCTCGTGGCTGCCCGGGAAAGCATGTCCGTCATCTCCGCGTCGGCCTGAGACTGGGTCACCACACCCGAAGGGGGAAGCCCAGCCGAAGCCTCCGTGTCAGAGTGGACGAGCCCGCTCTCCGATGCAGCGCTCGACAGCTCATCGTCTTCCTGGGCCCCGAATAAGAGGTCAAACTCGCCCTGAGACGAGCCGGCAGTCTCATCTGAGAGCCCGACCGGGGCAAGTGAGCATGCTGAGGAATGGGAGGTCCGTGGGGGGTTACCCGGCGGAGGTGGTCCCATTGGAGTCCCCAAATTGCCCCCAGTGCTAACCGACACGGCCTTATACCCATAGGTAGAAGGACCGAGGCGGGGAGATGCTGGGGTGGCTTGCTTTCTTACGAAGGCAAGCCACGACCGCATCGTTGCCATGGTCATGTTCTCGCAATGAGGACAAGACCCATCCATGAACGAAGTCTCCGCATGGGAAGCGCCCAGACACGTAAGACTGCAGAAGCAGAGAGATAATGACCACAACCAGGAATAACACACAAACAGATAGGCATCTTTAAAAAGATGTTCTGTTTGTGCCGCTCTTTTAGAATAAAAAATATACTCTTTTTAAAATATACTATTTTTGATGTTCTGCCGAAGCGCCCAGGGGCATTCTCTGCTCTCCACGGGTGCAGAGGGGAAAAAGCCGCTAAAATATGCCGTAAAATCCAGCAGTTTGAGGTGATCGGTAGGGAGAATTTAATTCAGTGCACTGAATGCAACCGCTCGGCTCCGAAAAGAAAATCTGAATGAGTGGTTGCATACCAGCTCCTTTTATACCCGTATGTCTGGGGGAGTGGCATGCAAATTCCACTCGCCAATTCCCATTTGCCTTTTTTCAAAAAGCAGAGGTGTTTGGGGCTCCCAAGAGTGACCCCTAGTGTCACTACATCGACACAACATCGAGTGAGTGAGTGACAGATAGGGAACCAGTGTTTTATTTTTGCATTTTTTTCTTTTCTTTTTTCAAAATGTTTTTAACTTGCATCTGGACTTTAAAGGATTCAGATCTCTTTTTTGTTCAATTTAGTTGTAAGACATCAGTCCACTTTTCATTCACACTAGAGCCCGACCGATATGGGATTTTTGAGACCGATACAATACCGATTTTACAGGGGGAAAATTCACCAATTACCAATATGGTGGCCGATATAGTTAATTTTTGAGCTGGAATGAAAACAGACCTTTTCTATGTGGATTGTGCACAGATTTTGCACCGATATGACTATACAAAGGTACTCAGAAGGCTGCTTTCTTAAACAAATATTTTTATCAAAGAATATTTGACATTATTATTATACATTGTCAACAAATTCTAGAAATTAACACTGAGAAAATAAAGAATAAATTCAAATAAAATAAATAGCTAAATAAACATCAGTACTGTTTAGTATCAGTCAAATGCTGACCATTAAAATATAGAATAAATTCAAATAAAATAAATATCTAAATAAACATCAGTACTGTTTAATATCAGTCAAATGCTGACTATTTTAATACTGCCAGTCAATTATTGGCAGGTTGTAAAACAAGAAACATTTACATCTGCCGAGACAAGAGATAAACAGCGGCAGCAGTGTTACACCGTATACTGCTATACAAAACCAGACTTTTAAATATTATATTTTATAAATGCAACGACTGGAATTGTTCGGTTGAAGGGGGTACCAAACTGTGAATCCTTAACAAAACAGTTTGGTGAATACATGTTTACACATTAGCTTCCACTCAGCTGACAAGCAATGAAAGTAGCTACGTGATTAGCTAGTTAGCTATAAGCTCGTTGTCATGGAGAGCAAAATATGGACTTTATTTACTTTCCAGCATTGCGTCTCACCAAATAGGTAACAACGTAGCGTGAAATCAACACTCAACAGACACAATCCACCACCGCACCGTTGTTTGCTGAGCTGCAAACAGATGGTCTGATGCTTCCCTTTCAATCTGCTACATTACTTACTGCACTGACAAAATATAGCTGGCTAACAGCAAACAGATATGAGTGACATGGTTGTCAGGGACAGGGTTAACGTTATATTAGTTATACTGAAAAAGGAAAATGAAGGGGTCATTGTTTAATAACTTTCCAGTATGTCTGCAGAGCCACAGTCAGCTCCGAGTCAGCTCTGTAAACAGTGGAGTCGGAGCGTGCTCTGCTGGACAAACTACATAATGACACCAATTCTAAAGCATTGTTTTCTGCATTATATGTTCTGAAAAAAAGTTTTCATATCTGCACATATCGGTTAACATATACGCCGAATTTAATGGTTTTACTACAGTAAAACTGTAGTATTCATACATTAACCATGGTATTACAACAGTAATATTTTAGTAACCATGACTGTATAAACCATGGTTAATTTTGTGGTTACTATGGTTTTACTAAAAATACCATGTTAAAACAATGGTTACTGGAGTAAAACAATACACTGTTGAAGTGTTTCTCCTAGTTTTATGTTGCTTTATATCTGTGTTTGGAAGAAAACATATCTGACAGCAGAAAGTGGGACTTTTTCAATGAATTCACAACTTCAGATTCATGTGGTGTTGGCTGAAATTTTTAACTAGTCAAAATAAATAATCCAGGGCCACATATAAAAAACTTGTCAAAACTGTGCTGTGTCATATGACTCAATAAGCTGTTAAGTTCCCTTAAAGGAATAGTTCACCCAAAAATTATCTCTCTCAGCGACTTATCTTCTCTGCTTGCCATTTTCAACTACACACCAACACATGCAGAACTGTGATGTCATTAACTGATTTAACATACTAACAGTTAATTGGACAACTACTCTCTGAAGAAAGTTGATTCACATGAGACACAGGCAGAGCGTATCCATCTACAAAGCCATACAGGTGCATTATCGGAGGTTATAACTGTGCTTGTCTATTTGACGCTGTGTTTTCTTCATCAAACCGTATGCTCCAGATGCGTCATTAAACTCAAGATGAACCACGGTGCAAATGTGGGTGGTGAACCGTACGTCCTTTTTTTTTTTTTTTTTTTTTTTTTTTTTACAAAAAACTGTTACACCTCTAGTAAAAACATGTTTTTTTCTTTAGTTTCTAAAGAAAGCTGTTTGTTTTTTGCCATTTTTGACCTAATATTGACCTTAAGACATGCCAGTCTATGCATGCTGTGGCAACTCAAAAACAAACACAAAGACAATATTAAGCTTCATTTAATGACCCAAATAGCTTTCAAATGTGTTTGATATAATGGCAAGTGATTTTCTAGTACCAAATTAGCAATTTAGCATGGATTACTCAAGGATAAGGTGTTGGAGTGATGACTGCTGGAAATAGGGCCTGTGTAGATTTGAGATCAAAAATGACTTTTTTCAAATAGTGATGGTGCTGTTTTTTACATCAGTAATGTCCTGACTATACTTTGTGATCAGTTGAATGCCACTTTGGTGAATTAAAGTACCAATTTCCTTCCGAAACAGCAAAATCTGTACATTATTCAAAACTTTTGGCCGCCAGTGTAAATATATCAACTTCCTCAAATTACTTCATACTTGTGTTTGAGGAGTGTCACAAATCATGTATGCGGTCATGTGTGTGCCTGTTAGCTGTCTAGTCACATACCATATTTTCCGGGAAATAAAGTTGCACCTGAATACAAGTCACACCTGGTCAAAATCTCATTGTTGAGAAAAAAAAAAACACAGTTAATTTGCATCTCTGTATAAGTCACACTGACAGAGGTTGCATGCGGCAGGCATTAGGACCCAGAAGCAGCCACCATTCTATGATCTACCCATCGTATCACACAGTATTTGGCCTTTTTTTAATCAGGAGCACCTGCTTTCAATAATCCTGTGTGTTTCAGACAGTTTTTCAAGAAAACTTGACAAATAAGTCACATCTGTTTATAACATATGTACAGTTGAAGTCAGAATTTACACACACTTAGGTTGAAGTCATTAAAACTCATTTTTTAACCACGATTTCATATTGCAAACTATAGTTTTAGCAAGTATTTTAGGACATCTACTTTGTGCATGACACAAGTAATTTTTCCAACAGTTATTTACAGACAGATTGTTTCACTTTTAATTGACTATATCACAATTCCAGTGGGTCAGAAGTTTACATACACTAAGTTAACTGTGCCCTTAAGCAGCTTGGAAAATTCCAGAAAATTATGTCAAGCCTTTAGGCATTTAGCCAATTAGCTTCTGATAGGCTAATTGGAGTCAATTGGAGGTGTACCTGTGGATGTATTTTAAGGTCTACCTTCAACCTCATTGCCTCTTTGTTTGACATCATGGGAAAATCAAAAGAAATCAGCCAAGACCTCAGAAAAAAAGATTGTGGACCTCCACAAGTCTGGTTCATCCTTTGGAGCAATTTCCATATGCCTGAAGGTACCACATTCATCTGTACAAACAATAGTATGCAAGTATAAACACCATGGGACCACGCAGCCATCATACCGCTCAGGAAGGAGACACATTCTGTTTCCTAGAGATGAACGTAGTTTGGTGCAAAAAGTGCAAATCAATCTCAGAACAACAGCAAAGGACCTTGTGAAGATGCTGGAGGATACAGGAGGACGAGTATCTATATCCACAGTAAAACAAGTCCTATATTGACATAACCTGAAAGGCTGCTCAGCAAGAAAAAAAGCCACTGCTCCAAAACCACCATAAAAAAGTCAGAATACAGTTTGCAAGTGCACATGGGGATAAAGATCTTACTTTTTGGAGAAATGTCCTCTGGTCTGATGAAACAAAAATTGAACTGTTTGGCCATAATGACCATTGTTATGCTTGGAGGAAAAAGGGTGAGGCATGCAAGCTGAAGAACACCATCCCAACCGTGAAGTATGGGGGTGGCAGCATTGTTTTGTGGGGGTGCTTTGCTGCAGGAGGGACTGGTGTACTTCACAAAATAGATGGCATCATGAGGAAGGAAAATTATGTGGATATATTGAAGAAACATCTCAAGACATCAGCCAGGAAGTTAAAGCTTGGTCGCAAATGGGTCTTCCAAATGGACAATGACCCCAAGCATACCTCCAAATTTGTGGCAAAATGGCTTAAGGACAACAAAGTCAAGGTACTGGAGTGGCCATCACAAAGCCCTGACCTCAATCTGATAGAAAATTTGTGGGCAGAACTGAAAAAGCGTGTGTGAGCAAGGACGCCTACAAACCTGACTCAGTTACACCAGTTCTGTCTGGAGGAATGGGCCAAAATTCCAGCATTTTATTGTGAGAAGCTTGTGGAAGGCTACCCAAAACATTTGACCCAAGTTAAACAATTTAAAGGCAATGCTACCAAATATGAACAAAGTGTCAAGGTATTGGAGTGGCCATCACAAAGCCTCGACCTCAATCCGATAGAAAATTTGTGGGCAGAACTGAAAAAGCGTGTGTGAGCAAGGACGCCTACAAACCTGACTCAGTTACACCAGTTCTGTCTGGAGGAATGGGCCAAAATTCCAGCATCTTATTGTGAGAAGCTTGTGGAAGGCTACCCAAACATTTGACCCAAGTTAAACAATTTAAAGGCAATGCTACCAAATAAGAACAAAGTGTATGTAAACTTCTGACCCACTAGGAATGTGATGAAAGAAATAAAAGTTGAAATAAATCATTCTCTCTACTATTATTCTGACATTTCACTTTCTTAAAATAAAGCAGTGATCTCAACTGACCTAAGACGGAATGTTTTCTACGATCAAATGTCTGGAATTGTGAAACACTGAGTTTAAATGTATTTGGCTAAGGTGTATGTAAACTTCTGACTTCAACTGATCCCCACAGCCACCACCATTGTGTCCTTGAGCAAGGCACTTAACTCCAGGTTGCTCCAGGGGGATTGTCCCTGTAATAAGGGCACTGTAAGTCGCTTTGGATAAAAGCGTCTGCCAAATGCATAAATGTAAATGTAAATGTAACTGTTATGATTCAATAAGTCGCAAGTCATCACGTTATAATTTAGCTGCAACAAACGCGCATGCTCGAGGGACGAACATCCCCGCGCCAGAGTGTGCATCAGCTGGGTGCAGTTTCAATCTCTCCCCCTTAGATCGGGACATTTGTGCAATTCATAGAAGAGGCACTGACCGCACAGAGAAATGCCAGTTTCGGAGTTTGTAGTTATTTATATGATCTGCTTCCATATTATTTGAACTTTAATAAAGCTATAATGCATTAAATATAACTGCATTTAAGATGTAACGCCGGGGTGTTTCCTTTAAAGACACTCGACACACAAGTTTTGCTTCAGCTCCACTTATTCTACAACAAGAGTGCGTCTGTATTTACTTATTTTGTATTTTTGCATTACAATTTCCTAATACTTTGCGATCTACATCACCTGAAGCTGTTTGGAAAGTTTAGAGTGCGTCTGAACTGTGAGCTGTGTTTTCTTCCTCTCTTCAGTCATTCGTGAGCTGAAGTGCTGCTCTCGCACATCATCATTAGAGTTTAATGTGATCTCATGTTACATTAAATGAGATCAAACAACTATTCGACATGAAAATTTTTGCTGATAATGTTTTATTGTCGAAGTTGTCGATAATGTCGACTAGTCATTTCAGCCCTACATGAGGGTGAGTAAATGATGTGAGAATTTTCATTTTTGGGTGAACTATCCCTTTAAGACATCATGTTATATTTGGCTATGTATCTATGGTGTTGATGGTAGTTTTTTTTAAATGTTCAGGGTTCTTTTCAAAGTTCTTTGTAAATCAATCTGTTCATTTAAAAGGCCAGTTTGGTATTGGAAAAAGTAATTAAACTTGTTATTAAGAGAAAAACAATAAAGTTGGTTTATCTTTCAAACTGTTTTTGTACTGTAATTCAATACCGTGATAATACCGTATACTGTGATAAAAGCTTCAGCAATTATCGTAATGTGAAAATGTGATACTGTCACATGCCTACTAAAGAGACGGGTCATAATTAGGCTGCATACTTTAAAAATCATTCCATCTGGATAAAACAAGGTAAGAAATGAAAAATAAAATAAAAATAAAATTGCCACATGATATTTAGGTGAGATTGTTGTAAAATTTCTTATTGATTACTAGTACAAATTTTGCTTCCCTCAAAGTGCGTAAATCCCTTTGTTTATCCTTATGCTTAGGTTTAGGTATGCAAAACCGAAAGGTTTCTTTTTCTTAGGGTATGTTTTGCTATGCATTGCATGCATACCAACACAACTGACTTCTGGTGACTAGACACTTACTAATTTGTCATTTCGCTGTTGATTTTATCCAAAGCAATTTCCAGTACATTTATTTCTGAGGAACTGAGCAATTGGAATCACCAATCTTTCAGTTACCCCACCTGATCTTTACACACTACACTACACCATCTTCATGAAAACCAGGCAAAACACTTTCAATGTCAAGGTGGCATCACATGAATCATTTAAGATGTCAGGCATGAGTGAGGTTGGTATGAACCACCATGAACCAGCAGCAATGCTATGTTATACACTTCTCACCCCACCTATCACATTAGCACTAAACTTACTATCCATCTAAAAGAAATGGACACAAAAACAAGCCTCTAGCCTTTATTTAGTCAACAAAGTTAGGAATGAGTGTTTCAAAGATGATATCACCACACTGATGGATACATTACAGGCAAAATACCAGTATTTCCTCACTGATCTGAAAAAATGCAGCATTCAATAATCAGTTGCATCTCTACTGCGTACAAATCTGTCATTCATTAAGTTAGAGGTGGAGTTTTAGAGCCATTCATGTTATGTGTGTTATCACACCTTAATAAAGTGATTCAAAGCATCAGCCAATTGGGCTGCCATTAAAAGTCAAACCAGAGGCTATATTAGCTTAGAATGATAAAATACATATTTAAAATGACACGTGGTTCTTTAAAGGAGGCAGTGCCTCAGCATTTAGTAGTGGCACACCAGTACTGCCATCCATACCTCAAAATGGTGCCCTATATGTCAGAACCGCCAAGAAAAGACAATAAATGCCGTTATAACAGCATTATCTTTACTTTTAGTGAAAAAACAATAACTGTTAAACGCAGTTATAAGCAGGATTTCTACACATCACATCACATCTGCGGCACTGGAATCCTGGAATACCGATGGGATGCGACTAGAAGACCATTTTCTAGTGCTATTATGTCTACTAGATATTGTGAAGATACATGTATATTTTAAAGTACACCGCTTGTCTCATAAAACAAAAACAGTCATTTTAGCTCACCTTTTCAGGAAGAAAAAAAACGATGTCCTCTTCTGTAATTTCCCCTTCTGTACTGTTCTGTACTACTTTTCTTTATCTGATTTAGCTATAGCGCGTGTCCTACTTTATCACTGCTGAGAGTAAACACAGGATGAGCGACCTTCAAAATAACGTTTTTTTATTTCTGTTACATAGCCCAAACACGGACATACACACAGCGAACAAGGGGCACTGTGGCATTTCAACGCATGCTCAAAACAATCTCTGACGTCACGGCCCGCCTTTCTAGTGACTCTCGGCCAATAGAATTTTTCGGAAGCGATGACGCAGAACCTCAGTCATCTCTTTTGCCGGTACCGTGCCCGCCCGGGGTTTTCATAAGCTCGCATACTGTAACCTCCTTCACACGCCCCCTATCACAGGACTCCCATTTCTCCCGATGTGCTGCGTTTTAAAGGTAAAAATGGCGCCCTAAGTCTCAGTAAAGGCCGTTTATGCCGCTCCTCAGCTACTCTGCCCCTAGCGGTCATCAGACTGTACCGCGTCCTTAAATGACCCACATTCACAGAAGTCACCAATTCGTTATGAAATAGCACCTATGAACAGAGCTGCATTTCCCGATATTATATATTGTTAGGTTCCAAAAATTGTTCATACGGAAAATGCAGCTCTGATCATAGGTGCTACACACACACACACACACACACACACATATATATATACAGGTGCATCTCAATAAATTAGAATGTCGTGGAAAAGTTCATTTATTTCAGTAATTCAACTCAAATTGTGAAACTCGTGTATTAAATAAATTCAATGCACACAGACTGAAGTAGTTTAAGTCTTTGGTTCTTTTAATTGTGATGATTTTGGCTCACATTTAACAAAAACCCACCAATTCACTATCTCAAAAAATCAGAATACATCATAAGACCAATAAAAAAAAGGTTTTTAGTGAATTGTTGGCCTTTTGGAAAGTATGTTCATTTACTGTATATGTACTCAGTACTTGGTAGGGGCTCCTTTTGCTTTAATTACTGCCTCAATTCGGCGTGGCATGGAGGTGATCAGTTTGTGGCACTGCTGAGGTGGTATGGAAGCCCAGGTTTCTTTGACAGTGGCCTTCAGCTCATCTGCATTTTTTGGTCTCTCGTTTCTCATTTTCCTCTTGACAATACCCCATAGATTCTCTGTGGGGTTCAGGTCTGGTGAGTTTGCTGGCTAGTCAAGCACACCAACACCATGGTCATTTAACCAACTTTTGGTGCTTTTGGCAGTGTGGGCAGGTGCCAAATCCTGCTGGAAAATGAAATCAGCATCTTTAAAAAGCTGGTCAGTAGAAGGAAGCATGAAGTGTTCCAAAATTACTTGGTAAATGGGTGCAGTGACTTTGGTTTTCAAAAAACACAATGGACCAACACCAGCAGATGACATTGCACCCCAAATCATCACAGACTGTGGAAACTTAACACTGGACTTCAAGCAACTTGGGCTATGAGCTTCTCCACCCTTCCTCCAGACTCTAGGACCTTGGTTTCCAAATGAAATACAAAACTTGCTCTCATCTGAAAAGAGGACTTTGGACCACTGGGCAACAGTCCAGTTCTTCTTCTCCTTAGCCCAGATAAGACGCCTCTGACATTGTCTGTGGTTCAGGAGTGGCTTAACAAGAGGAATACGACAACTGTAGCCAAATTCCTTGACACTTCTGTGTGTGGTGGCTCTTGATGCCTTGACCCCAGCCTCAGTCCATTCCTTGTGAAGTTCACCCAAAATCTTGAATCGATTTTGCTTGACAATCCTCATAAGGCTGCGGTTCTCTCGGTTGTTGTGCATCTTTTTCTTCCACACTTTTTCCTTCCACTCAACTTTCTGTTAACATGCTTGGATACAGCACTCTGTGAACAGCCAGCTTCTTTGGCAATGAATGTTTGTGGCTTACCCTCCTTGTGAAGGGTGTCAATGATTGTCTTCTGGACAACTGTCAGATCAGCAGTCTTCCCCATGATTGTGTAGCCTAGTGAACCAAACTGAGAGACCATTTTGAAGGCTCAGGAAAGCTTTGCAGGTGTTTTGAGTTGATTAGCTGATTGGCATGCCACCATATTCTAATTTTTTGAGATAGTGAATTGGTGGGTTTTTGTTAAATGTGAGCCAAAATCATCACAATTAAAAGAACCAAAGACTTAAACTACTTCAGTCTGTGTGCATTGAATTTATTTAATACACGAGTTTCACAATTTGAGTTGAATTACTGAAATAAATGAACTTTTCCACGACATTCTAATTTATTGAGATGCACCTGTATATATTGTCTCCACAATCTGTTGGATTGACTTCTGAATCACAAGTACAATTATCATGATCAATGTTAAGTACATCTAAAAAGTTTTGAGGATGGGTATCAAGTATATCATTAAATAATAATAATAAATAAATAAATATATAAATAAATTGAGTTAAAGTTCACCTACAAGGACAATACCTCCTTAGCATACTACCTTACCAACTTTCCAACTTGTAGAAACAGTAATGCAGTCATCTGCACAGGGAGGTCACTGAACGACTGTTATCTCGGTGCAGCAGAGGGCTATTGAGGAGACAAGAGATGCAATCTGTTTTGCAATCTGTCTTCTTTATTATATGTGTTACATTGAGGTTTGCTGAGCTCTCAATGAAGGGGTAAAGAGTGCAGACAGTGAATACATCTAATACAAATCTCAATGAGTTTGCAAATATATACCTGGGTTGAAAGTGTGGGAAAAATACACTAAATTGTGTTTAGTAGCTGCAGAAAAGAAAAGCCATAGAGTCTACTTTCATTTTATTTATTTTTTTAACGTGGACAGCATGTGATGAAGCACTACAGTTCTCTAAAAACGTTAGCACTCCTTTATTACTTTATACTTCCCTCTGGTGGTGTTTTTGGACAATAGCTGTTAAATATACAGTATAGTAAAAGATTTGCAGTAGGTCCATAATAAGCACTTGTTTGTGAGAGATACTTCATACAATATGAAAAAATAATATAACTAAAAGGCAACTTTTAATGCTGAAACAATGTCATCGATGTTTTACGTATAGTGCATTTTTTTTTCAATGTTAAAAGTTGCATTTTAATTGTTTAAAAGTTGGCTTTTTGTTATTTAGCAGACCTGTATATGTGTGTATTTACAGACACTTGATTGCCAGTAACATGTAATCCTATGATCCCAGATTAAAAAGCTATCTGAGATAAATTGGAGGATGTTGTCATTGTCTGATGATGTCAGGTTTTGTAACAGAAGTGTGAGAAAGCTTGTAATGTTTGAAATATGAACAAAATTGTATAGGGAGTAATGTACAGGTGCATCTCAATAAATTAGAATGTCGTGGAAAAGTTAATTTATTTCAGTAATTCAACTCAAATTGTGAAACTCGTGTATTAAATAAATTCAATGCACACAGATTGATGTAGTTTAAGTCTTTGGTTCTTTTAATTGTGATGATTTTGGCTCACATTTAACAAAAACCCACCAATTCACTATCTCAAAAAATTAGAATATGGTGGCATGCCAATCAGCTAATCAACTCAAAACACCTGCAAAGCTTTCCTGAGCCTTCAAAATGGTCTCTCAGTTTGGTTCACTAGGCTACACAATCATGGGGAAGACTGCTGATCTGACAGTTGTCCAGAAGACAATCATTGACACCCTTCACAAGGAGGGTAAGCCACAAACATTCATTGCCAAAGAAGCTGGCTGTTCAGAGTGCTGTATCCAAGCATGTTAACAGAAAGTTGAGTGGAAGGAAAAAGTGTGGAAGAAAAAGATGCACAACCAATCGAGAGAACCGCAGCCTTATGAGGATTGTCAAGCAAAATCGATTCAAGAATTTGGGTGAACTTCACAAGGAATGGACTGAGGCTGGGGTCAAGGCATCAAGAGCCACCACACACAGACATGTCAAGGAATTTGGCTACAGTTGTCGTATTCCTCTTGTTAAGCCACTCCTGAACCACAGACAATGTCAGAGGCGTCTTACCTGGGCTAAGGAGAAGAAGAACTGGACTGTTGCCCAGTGGTCCAAAGTCCTCTTTTCAGATGAGAGCAAGTTTTGTATTTCATTTGGAAACCAAGGTCCTAGAGTCTGGAGGAAGGGTGGAGAAGCTCATAGCCCAAGTTGCTTGAAGTCCAGTGTTAAGTTTCCACAGTCTGTGATGATTTGGGGTGCAATGTCATCTGCTGGTGTTGGTCCATTGTGTTTTTTGAAAACCAAAGTCACTGCACCCGTTTACCAAGAAATTTTGGAGCACTTCATGCTTCCTTCTGCTGACCAGCTTTTTAAAGATGCTGATTTCATTTTCCAGCAGGATTTGGCACCTGCCCACACTGCCAAATGCACCAAAAGTTGGTTAAATGACCATGGTGTTGGTGTGCTTGACTAGCCAGCAAACTCACCAGACCTGGACCCCATAGAGAATCTATGGGGTATTGTCAAGAGGAAAATGAGAAACAAGAGACCAAAAAATGCAGATGAGCTGAAGGCCACTGTCAAAGAAACCTGGGCTTCCATACCACCTCGGTAGTGCCACAAACTGATCACCTCCATGCCACGCCAAATTGAGGCAGTAATTAAAGCAAAAGGAGCCCCTACCAAGTATTGAGTACATATACAGTAAATTAACATACTTTCTAGAAGGCCAACAATTCACTAAAAATGTTTTTTTTTATTGGTCTTATGATGTATTCTAATTTTTTGAGATAGTGAATTGGTGGGTTTTTGTTAAATGTGAGCCAAAATCATCACAATTAAAAGAACCAAAGACTTAAACTACATCAATCTGTGTGCATTGAATTTATTTAATACACGAGTTTCACAATTTGAGTTGAATTACTGAAATAAATGAACTTTTCCACGACATTCTAATTTATTGAGATGCACCTGTATTAATGGTTTTTTTTTTTTTTTTTTTTTTTATGTCAGGTGCTGTCCGTGATAATACATAACTTGATACACAACAAAAATGCTTATGAATAAAGTTCCAAAATTTTTTGTTGATGTAATTGTTGTAGGACATACAAGACTTGTCATCTATAGATTCTGTCCTTTAAGAGAGAAAATGATTGGTGTTTCACCTGGAAACCATCAATGGTATTGTCTGACTGAATTCAAAAGTGAATTCAATCCCATCACTATTATTATTTACGATATATTATACAAACCTAAGTGACATAAAACATCTTCATTAATCAGGTAATGTGTTAAGTACCAATCATAATGCTCATGTATTGACGAAACAGCACAACAGATGTGACACTACGTGTCCTCTGCAATATCTGCCCTCAAGCTACTGTATATTAGGCATTAATCAATAAATGTATTTCTGCTCAGAATAAATGTACACAGTATGTGATGTCACTCCTGGAAATAGCAGCAAGTGAGAAGCAGACCTTAGGCTAAACAGATGGGGGAAATTATCCCAACTGGCAAAAGTGCCTTCATGATAAACAAGAACTAGACCCAAATAGATTTGCTCACTGTCTCTTCTTAGTTGTTTAAGAGCTCAACGGCCTTAATTAGTAGATCACTCTGCAATAATCTGTGATGCTAATTTCTTGCATGTTCAGTAGATTAGTGTGTTTGTGCGCTTTTGATTCTAGACTTATTTTAAATGTACTGAAATGCTTTGGGCAGTTTCATGCTCTTTTGTTATTCACAGTTCTGTTGGAAAATAAGAAAGAAAGAATATGATGAGAAATGGACAACCTACGGACAAGATGCATCAGACATACATAAACACACTGTCAAGTGTCAAGCCTGGCACTCGTGGGGAGTACAACAATTAAATGATTTTCTTCAAAGTAAATGGAAATAAGCATTTCTTTAAAAAATCATTATATGCAAACATCCACAAATATTTAGTAATTAGTTCCCTATAGGTCCTTTAAGAATAGCCTGTTTTTGTATTTTATTTATTTATTTTTATTTTATTCAATGAATGCTGAATGGCTGATTAAAATATAAATGTCCCAATTTTCCTGGAAAAGCAGACTGAAGAGATCTCATCATTAAGAGCACAATTTTTAAACACAACATTAACATAAATTCAGTGGTTTTGATCAAGATTAGTGTATCTTTTATTCATTGGATCTACATGAAACTGTCTCTGTTCCAACCAAACAAACACAGAATAAATCAAATGAGAGCATTTACAATTTTGTGTTGCTACTGAAAGTGTATTTAACAAAGTAAACTGCAAATGAACTTAAAAGAGACTTTCAATTAACTTTGAACATTTAATTTGAACTTAAACATTTTGTTTGTTCCTTAATTGGTGGGAAAAAAGTGCCCAGCATTTAAAGTTCAGTGCGTAGTTTCGGAATTGCAAAAAAAAAAAAAAAAAAAAAAAAAAATTACAACAGGTTTCCCCAAACACTTGATCCATTTTCCATGGCTCGGACAAACAGTCTTAAAGGGATAGTTCACCCGAAAAAAAAAAAAAATTCTCTCATTTCATTTACTCACCCTCATGCCATTTCAGATGTGTATGACTTTCTCTCATATGTCCATACAGTGCAAGTGAATGGTGACCAGGCTTTTCAAGCTCCAAAAAGCACATAAAGGCCACATAAAAGTAATCCATACAACTCCAGTGGCTTAATATACAGTATGTCTTCTGAAGCGATATGATATGTGTGGGTGAGAAACAGATCAATATGTAAATCCTTTTTTTTTAGCATAAATCTCCACTTTCACTTTCAAGATATAAAGAATGTGAAAGTGGAGACTGATAGTGAAAAAAAAGGACTAATATTGATCTGTTTCCCAACCACACCTATCTGCTTCTGAGGATATGGATTTAACCACTGAAGTCATATGGATTACTTTTATGCTGCTTTTATGTTCTTTATGGAGCTTGAAAGGTCTGGTCACCATTCATTTGCATTGTATGGACCAACAGAGCTGAAATATTCTTGTAAAAATTCTTAATTTGTGTTCTGCAGAAGAGAAAAGGTCATACACATCTGGGATGGTATGAGGGTGAGTAAATGATGACAGAATTTTCATTTTTTTAGTGAACTATTCCTTTAAACTTGTGCAATTGATTAAGCCAATGTACTATGTCGGCACTCCAACAAATAGAGCAATGTTGAATGCAAGCCACAGTGTTTTTTATAATTGGGGAAATCAATTTAGAAATCAATCACTTATAATTACATCTCATTACGTTCGGATAGGTGAAAGTATTAATAAATAAATCATAATAGATTACACACACAGCTTTAACAAAATGAGTGAAAAAGATTTGTTTAAGTGTATAAGGGTACATTTACAATTATTGGCCATTTCTCTATTCCTATTAATACATACAATAGTCTTAAGGATTAGAAAGTGAATAACCCATTTTGTATGCTTTAGCACTGTGACTCATGAAAGCATAGACCAGGGTTCCTGCATAATATTACCAATGAATTTCCATGATTTTCAGTCATTTGTGATTAATTAGTAAGGATTAAAATAAATAAATAAATAAATAAATAATCATTTTATAGAGATTGCTCTCACAAAAAATAATTTATAGCCAATTAATTTTTTCAGAACTGAGCATAACTAGAAACATGTATATTTCACTACTGGAAGTTCAATTACTTTTCCAAAATTCCAAGATGTTATTAATTTCCACAACTTTTCCAGGTCTGGAAATCACAATTTAAAAATTCCCTGATATTTCCAGGTTAACAATGACCCTAGGAACCCAAAATGAAACAATATGTGGGCATAACCAAAACAATAAAGGTAACATGTTACACTAAGGTTCCCTTTGTTTATATTAGTTAAGATGAACTAACAATGAATAATACATTTACAGCATTTATTCATCTTGGTTAATGTTAATTTCTTCATATAGTAATATATTTTTAAAATCAAAATGTGTATATGTTAACATTAATTAATGCATTTTGAACGTACATGAAGAATGAACAATTGCATTTTTATGAACTAGCATTAACAAAGATTAATTAATGCTGTGAAAATATATATTGTTCATTGTTAGTTCATGATTCCTAATGAATTAACTAATGCTATCAAATGGAACCTTAGTGTAAAGTGTTACCACACTAAATATAAACAAAGCCTCTTATATTTTATACCAGTCTGTTTCAAATATAACCTATATATAACAAAATCCAAATTACTTTGATGAAATTTGTAAACCACATTATTAATAAACTGGGTGTTATTTTTAGTTTGTGCCCAAACCCTGCATTCCACTTGACATTGCTTGACAATTACATTCCTTAAAATAAATCACACATACTTCTATAATTAGTCAAATTTTAAAGCAGACTTCCTAAAATGCATATATTTTAAATACAACTTTCTATATACCTCATTTCTGTGCAAGAATCAAATGCGACCAAACAAACCATCCTGGCCCCACTGATATGTGCAATACAGGATTGAGCAGAACTTATAAACACGGGTACACTATGCTACTTCACGTATACAGTTTCTTTAGGTTGCTTACAGTCTTCAGTGGGATCTACTGGCTAACAAGGAAGAAAATGTACAATGTTGTCAGTCTCCATGCAAGAAAATCACTAATATCTCACATATTTGGACAGGCATGCTTCAGGTCTGTTTTTCATCACATTTATTTAGGTTTTTAGTGAATATTATGTTTTTTCACTGCTTGTGTAGTCTCCGATGTGCTTCAAATTGTCATTAGTGCTAAAGGCTCCTGTGGGTCCCTTGAAATCCATAGTTACTGGACTTGCTTTAAAACTATGGTATCTGGAAGGTTGAGTCTTGTCCTATCTGTCATTCATAAGGCAGAAGAAAGCAGTCCAGGCTGGTCATGCGTCCCATAGGTATGTTGAAGACTTAATTGGAATACATCAACCAGTGATACATTTGGTCATTCTGATCCAAAAGTTCCATCACATGATTGCCAGTATTTGGCAACAGGAGGGATCCCAGCTGTTCAGTCTTGTCTTTTTAAAGCAGTCCCACTGTGAAGTACAAACTGTGAGCCCATACAGTAGGCTATGTGTTGGTCTATAAGATTCTACGTAGTGCAGCAGGCATAGGAGTAGTGCTACAGGACAGGACAGAGAGTGACTGCTGTGCTAGTTTGGTATATAGACGTGGAAAGAACTGGTTTGGGACATCAAGGGTTTCTTTTAGTTTGAGATTGTTCCACTTACATTCTATATTACATTTTCAAAGAGCTGCATGGAGTTCATGATGTTTTCATCCTGCAATGGAGAAGAAGAAAAAAAAAACAATCAATTAACTAGTTACAGTAAGCGATTCCCAACCCGGGGTATGTGTACATACCACAGGGGTATGTGAGCAGGTTCCAGGGGGCACGCAAACAGAATTGGATTTTGCTACGTTGAACTTATAAAAAAAAGTAATGACTTAAAATAAAAATAACAGGACTTAGGGATGGTTAAAAATATAGTTCCCTATCTGTCACTCACTCGACATTGTGTCGATGTAGTGACACTAGGGGTCACACTTGGGAGCCCGAGACACCTCTGGTCTTTGATAAAAGGCCAATGAAAATTGGCGAGTGGTATTTGCATGCCACTCCCCCGAACATACGGGTATAAAAGGAGCTGGTATGTAACCACTCATTCAGATTTTTTCTTCGGAGCCGAACGGTCATGCTCACTGAGCTGAATTCCCACGACTGTTCATTCACCTCTGCTGGATCTGACGGTGCATTTCAACGGCTTCTCCCTCGTCTGGGCAGTACTCACGCGGAGACAGCGTTCGTGGATGGGTCATGTACTCATTGCGAGAACATATCCATGGCAACGATGCGGTCGCGGCTTACCTTCGTAAGAAAGCAAGCCACCCCAGAGGCTCCCTGCCTCGGTCCTTCTACCCACGGGTATGAGGCCAGTGCGGCTAGCACTGGGGGCGATTTGGAGACCCCAATGGGACCACCTCTGCCGGGTATCCCCCCACGGACCTCCCATTCCCCAGTACGCTTGTCTGCCCCGATCGGGCTTCCAGATGAGTCCGCCAGCTCGTCTCACCGCGAGTTCAACCTCTTATTCGGAGGCCGCGAAAGTGATGAGCTCTGGAGCGCAGCATCAGAGAGTGGGCTCATCCAGTCGGACGCGGAAGCCTCAGCTGGGCTCCTCCCTTCGGGTGCGGTCACCTGGTCACAGGCTGATGTGGAGATGATGATATGCTTTCCCGGGCAGCCGCGAGCGTCAGGCTAGAGTGGAACCCTCAACTCTCCCCTGAACCCTCGCGGCTCGATGATTGGTTCCTGGGCTCGCAGCACCGCTCAAAGCCACGCCCCACCCCCGTTCCTTTCTTCCCAGAAGTGCATGAAGAGCTGAAAAGGTCATGGGAGGCACTTTTTACTGCCCGGTCCCGATCTTTCAGCTTCCCCACCCTCACTACCCTCGATGGTGAGGCGGACAAGGGCTATTCGGCAATCACCCCGGTGGATAAAAGCGCTCACGGTGCACCTATGCCCGTAGAGTGCCACCTCCTGGCACGGGTGCCCAAAGCTCCCGTCCAAGGCCTGTAGGTTTACGTCATCTCTGATGGCCAAGGCCTACGTGCCGCTGGACAAGCCGCCTCCACCCTCCAAGCCATGGCTCTCCTGCAAGTCCACCAAGGCACTAAAGGAACTGCACAAGGGTAGTTCTGCCCCAGGATTGATGCAGGAGCTGCCCTCGGCGACCGACCTCGCTCTCCGGGCGACGAAGGTCATGGCGCGGTCTCTTAGGCGGGCTATGTCCACCTTTGCACCACCTTTGGCTCAACCTGGTCAAGATGGGAGAGGCCGACAAGGCACGGTTCCTTGCTGCCCCCATTTCCCAAGTTGGCCAGTCTGGCGACACCGAGGACTTTGCCCAGCAGTTCTCAGCGGTGAAGCAGCAGACGGAGGTTATCCAGCACATCCTGCCCCGGCGCGGCTCAAGATCCCGCACCTTGTCTGCTCGTCGCCAAATGTGTCCCCCTGCACCGGCTCTGCCGCAGCCCGCTCCTGCGGCCCGGCCCCGGCGTGGAGCCCACCGCAGGAAGCAGATGCTACCCATTTCGTGGCTGCCAAGAACCCGCGAAAGGCTTTGAAGCGCCACTGAGTGGGTGACCCAGGGACGACGAAACCCGCTGCTCTGAAGCTGGTAAGCAGACCACTCCATCCCCCAGTCAAGGGCCAGGAGGAAAATCTTTAGTTACCTTTGCATTTAATTGCGCTGCATGCCCAAGTGGCTGCAGTACCCAAGAGTTCAGCAAGAGCGGTTTCCTTGTTCCCTGGGTCACATATCCGGTGTGCATGGCCGTCATCACGACCACCGTCCTCCACTCTATTTGGCAGGTTTGGCGCTCCAGCGGCGGTCTCCCCGCCCCTGAGTGCCCAGCTGTGGCTCAAATCCACCCCCGATGTGACAGTCTCCACGGGTCACGAGGACAGGCCTCTTCCTCCCCCGTCCCAGGCTGTTCCAGGGGTGGTCACAAGGAGCCAGGTAATTACTTCGATGTCCCTGAACTCAGCATGGCCATGACACGGTGTGGCACCTCAGGCTCCACCCCACCGCGAGGCCCCACCTGCCGGTACGTCTGACGAGATTGTCCCTCCGGCCAAGATGAAGAAGGGATTTTACAGCCCCTACTTCATTGTACCGAAAAAAGGCGGTGGATTGCGGCCAATCTTGGACCTGCGAGTACTGAACCGGGCTTTACACAGACTCCCGTCCTAGATGCTGACGCAAAGATGCACTCTAGCGAGCGTCCGGCATCAAGATTGGTTCGCGGCGGTAGACCTGAAGGACGCGTACTTCCACGTCTCGATTCTACCTCGACACACACCCTTCCTGTGGTTTGCATTCAAGGGTCGGGCGTATCAGTACAAGGTCCTGCCCTTCAGTCTGTCCTTGTTCCCTCGTGTCTTCACGAAGGTCGAAGAGGCAGCCCTTTCCCCGCTAAGGGAAGTGGGCATTCCATCCTCAACTATCCCAACGGTTGGCTAATCCTAGCTCACTCTCGGGATGTGTTGTGTGCACACAGGGACCTGGTGCTCTCGCACCTCAGCCGACTAGGGCTTCGGGTCAACTGGGAAAAGAGCAAGCTCCTCTCGGTTCAAAGCATCTCTTTTCTCGGTTTGGAGTTGGACTCATTCTCGTTGACGGTGTGCCTCACGAACGAGCATGCACAGTCGGTGCTGACCTGTTTGAAGGTGTTCAAACAGAAAACAGCGGTTCCACTGAAATTTTTTCAGAGGCTCCTGGGGCATATGGCATCCTCAGCGGTGGCCACTCCGCTCAGGTTGATGCATATGAGACTGCTTCAGCACTGGCTTCAGACTCGAGTCCCGAGATGGGCACGGCGCTGCGGGATAAATCGCGTGGTCATCACGCCGGTCTGTCACCACCTCTTCAGCCCTTTGACCGACCTCACATTTCTACGGGCAGGCGTTCCCCTAAAGCAGGTCTCCAGGCGCATCGTGGTCACGACAGATGCCTCCAAAACGGGCTGGGGCACTATTTGCAATGGGCATGCAGCCGCCGGCTTATGGACGGGCCCGCGGCTGTGTTGGCACATCAACTGCCTCAAATTGCTGGCAATTCTGCTCGCCCTGAGGAGGTTCCGGCCATTGATCCAGGGCAAGCACGTGTTAGTTCGGACAGACAACATGGCAACGGTAGCATATGTCTCTGCCGCAGCCCGCTCCTGCGGCCCGGCCCCGGCGTGGAGCCCACCGCAGGAAGCAGACGCTACCCATTTCGTGGCTGCCAAGAACCCGCGAAAGGCTTTGAAGCGCCACTGAGTGGGTGACCCAGGGATGACGAAACCCGCTGCTCTGAAGCTGGTAAGCAGACCACTCCATCCCCCAGTCAAGGGCCAGGAGGAAAATCTTTAGTTACCTTTGCATTTAATTGCGCTGCATGCCCAAGTGGCTGCAGTACCCAAGAGTTCAGCAAGAGCAGTTTCCTTGTTCCCTGGGTCACATATCCGGTGTGCATGGCCATCATCACGACCACCATCCCCCAAAGCATCTCTTTTCTCGGTTTGGAGTTTTCAGGCCACTGAGGTCCCACACCCCGTCTGCTTCTCGTCAGAGCCATTCCCCTGTGGTGCCGGTCCCGGCTCCTGTACCATCGGAGCCCTCACGCCGGCCTCAGAGAAAAATATCCTCCCACAGGAAGTTGGCTCCACCTGCCCATCAGCCGGCCCCCAAGAACCCCAGACGGGCTTCAAGGCGGCCCTGGCATGGGCGATCCGGGGATGATGCGACTGACTCTGACCGGTCTGGCCCGGGAGAACTCTCCAGCCCCACCATCACCCCTGGGCCAGCGCATGGTAAGTATTATATTGCCGGGTGCCCTCTGGGCCTCGGCGCCCACATGGTCGTTAATGCAGCAGTCTCCTCATTCCCTGGGTCAGCGCACTCGTGATGGCCAGGCGCTGGAAGTCTTTCCGGTCAATCAGGCGAACGCGAGTACCTCCCATTCCCTCGTTCTCCGTCGAGAGACAACCGGCGAACAGGTAAGTGTGCTAGTCTCTGGGGCCGCTCGCCCTGCTCTGCCCTGCCGCGAACCACCCTGCCTGGGCACGGTAAGTCCAGCCGTCCCCCTGGTGCCACTGTCGCGGAGGCTGGAGGTCTAGTTAGCGCTCTCCAGCCCCTCACGATGGCTCATCAGGACGATTTGCCTCGGCTACGCGATCCAGTTTGCCAGATGCCCGCCCCAGTTCAATGGCATCCTATCCACTACGGTGCAGGGCGAGGGTGCCTCGGTCCTCCGGGCGGAGGTTGCCACCCTTCTGGCGAAAGGAGCAATAGAGCCTGTCCCCGTAGCTGAGCTGTGCAAGGGCTTCTACAACCCTTATGTTATCATGCCCAAGAGAGGGGGAGGGTCACGCACAATCTTGAACCTGCGTGCCCTGAACAAGGCCTTCAGACAGAAGGTAGCGGTGCCAGTGAACCAATTTCAGAGGCTTCTGGCACATATGCTATCCTTGGTGGCAGTCCCAAGGTGGGCATGGCACCACAGCACCCGGCGTGTGACCATCATGCCACAGTGCTGTCAGGCTTTCAGCCCTTGGTTGGACCTGGCATTTCTACATGCAGGTGTTACCCTAGAGCAGGTCTTAAGGCACGTCGTGGTCAGGACAGACACCTCAAACTTGGGCTGGGGCACCGTGTGCAACGGGCAGGCTGTCTCGGGGCTCTGGACAGGACTCCTTTGGCAGAGCATCAACTGCTTAGAGGCTTTGGCCGTTGATTCAGGGTGAGCATGTGTTGGACCGACAACACAGTGACCATAGCGTACATAAACCGCCAAGACAGCGTACCCTCACGTCGCATGTCGCAACTCGCCCACCACCTCCTCTGGAGTCAGCAGACGTTGAAATCGCTGCAAGCCACTCACATTCCGGGCGTCCTCAACCATGCAGTGGATGCGCTCACACGGCAGGTAATGCTCCATGGGGAGTGGGGACTCCACCCCCACATAGTCCAGCTGATTTGGGAGAGATTCGGGAGGCGCAGACAGACCTGTTCACCTCCCAAAAGTTCTCTCACTGCCCCCTTTGGTACTCCCTGTCCGAGGCTCCCCTCGGCATGGGTGTCTTGGTGCACAGCTGGTCTCGGGGGCCGTGCAAGTATATGTCTCCTCCAGTGAGCCTCATTGCACTGACTTTGCACGGTGCAAAGTCAGGGAGAACGTGCAGCAAGTCCTAGCAGGTCTTCCGCCAGCGGTGGTAGACATGATCACTCAGGCCAGGGCCCCCTCTACGAGGTGGCTGAACTGGTGTTCTTTCCGTGGAGAAGACCAACAGAGATGCGCCGTCGGGTCTGTACTGTCTTTTCTTCAGGGGCTGGGGAGACGGCTTCCTCCCTCTACCCTGAAAGTGTACATGGCTGCCATAGCAGCTCACCATGATACACTGGACGGCAATCCCTCATGACAGCACGACCTGATCAACAGGTTCCTCAAAGGTGTGAGGAGATTGAATCCTCCTAGACTGCACTTGATCCCCTCTTGGGATCTCTCTGTGGTCCTACCTGTCCTGTTTGAGCCCCTGGAGCAGGCCGAGCTCAGCACTCTGTCTCTGAAGACGGCCCTCCTGGTGGCACTCACTTCCATCAAGAGGGTGGGGGACCTGCAGGCTCTCTCTGTTACCAGCGAATGCCTGGAGTTCGGGCCTGCACACTCTCATGTGATCTTGAGACCCCGGCCTGGTTACGTGCCCAAAGTTCCCACCACTCCTTTTCGGGACCAGGTGGTGAACCTGCAAGCGCTCCCTTCAGATGAGGAAGACCCGGCCTTGTCATTGCTGAGTCCAGTTCACGCCCTGCGCATCTATCTGGAACACATGCAGAGCTTTAGACGCTCGGAGCAGCATATGAGCAGTTGGCTCATTGGATTGTGGATGCCATTTCTCTCGCATACCAGTCTCAGGACTTGCCGTGCCCCTTGGGAGTCCAGGCGCACTCCACTAGAGGTGTTGCATCCTCCTGGGCACTGGCAAGGGGGGCCTCTCTGGCAGACAGAGCTGCGGGTTGAGCTAAGCCCAATACCTTTGTGAGGTTTTATAACCTACGCATAGACCCGGTTTTGACCCAAGTGTTATGCGGTAACAGCAGGTAGACCGGCGGCTGGTTGGGTGTACCGCATGCATTGTGCCTTTCCCCTTTCTTAAAGGTGATAATGTGAGCTTTTTTCCACAACAATTCCCCGTTCCAGTGAACTCCGGGCACCTCTTTAATTCTTTAGCACTGTCTGGTGACGAACGCGGCAGAGGAGTAACGCCACCAGGCCCAGTACTCGTGGTATTCCCCTTTGGTAATCCCGTATGATGAGTTTCCACTGTTCGGTTTCCCCCTTAGGTGAAACTTGTGATTCCCCTCATCAGAGCTTTCTCTGTCTCAGCCACTGTGCTGCGTACCCTCTCTGTAGATAGGGTCCTCCTGTGGTATCATTCCATATGTGTACTCCCCATTGGTAAGTCCATGTGAGGTATTCTCCACATGTTAACCTCCCTCTGGCAGGATGTGGTCTCCGTAGTGCTCTCCTTCCTGGAGAGGGAAGAGCACTTCCCAGCGCTATTCTAGAAGGTGCTCGGCGGGAGATTGCTTAACAGCAAATTGAGAAAGGCACCGCCGGTAGCCTACTTGGGTAAGTGCCTCTCCCCCCTTAATGGGACTAGGGAGACGCCTTACCTATCTCGCTGGAAGGTCACGATGTGGTTGAGCGCTCGCTGTGAGGCACGCAGCAGCTTGCCTGTGTCCACTCTTCCGTGCCTTGTGACACGGTTCAGTGCCTGCGGCATTTCCTATAGGAACCCCTAGTGTCACTACATCGACACAACGTCGAGTGAATGACAGACAGGGAATGTCTTGGTTACTGATGTAACCTCTGTTCCCTGAAGGAGGGAACGAGATGCTGTGTCCCTCCTGCCATGGCGCTGAACCGGCCGCTGACATTGCTGGGACTCTCTATCGGCTCCTCAGCATAAATCTGAATGAGTGATGCATACCATCTCCTTTTATACCCGTATGTACGGGGTGGAGAGGGGCATGCAAATTCCACTTGCCAATTTTCATTGGCCTTTTCTATTTTAAGCAAAGGTGATTAGGGCTCTCAAAATCGAACCCCTAGTGTCACTACATCGACACAACATCTCTTCCCTCCATCAGGGAACAGAGGTTACCAAGTAACCAAGACATTTTTGGCACCACTCAGAGTAAATACTAGGACTGTAGTGTGTGAAAATCCCAGGAGATCAGCAGTTACAGAAATACTCAAACCAGCCCGTCTGGCACCAACAATCATCCATGCAATTATCAAATCAGCCAATCATGTGGCAGCAGTACAATGCATAAAATCATGCAGATACGGGCCAGGAGCTTCAGTTAATGTTCACATCAACCATCAGAATGGGGAAAAAATTGTGATCTCAATTATTTGGACCATGGCATGTTTGTTAATGATTGTTTTATCACTATATTTTGATTCAGTTAAATTAAATATGGTGCTTTCTAGTTTATTAGTGTATGTTAAAATTTATGTTCAATTTAATGGTCTTATTTGTTTTTGTCTTATGAAAATTAAACTTTTACTACAGTAATATTGTAGTAATCAAGCCTGTAGTAATCATGTTCTCTGGTTACTATGGTTTAACTAAAAATACCATGGTTAAAATATGGTAACTGTAGTAAAATCAGGGTTAATTTTTGTAAGGGAATGTCACTCTAATTAAAAATACAGTACTGTGCAAAAGTCTTTGGCACTTGTGAAAAATGTTGCGTAGTGAGGATGTCTTCAAAAATAATGACATAAATAGTTTTCATTTATCAATTAATGTCATACAAAGTTAAGTAAACATAACAAAAGCTAAATCAATATTTGGTGTGACCACCCTTTCCTTCAAAACAGCACCAATTCTCGTACACCTGGACACAGGTTTTCTTGGTTGTTGGCAGATAGGATGTTTCAAGATTCTTGGAGAATTCACCATAGTTCTTCTATCTATTCAGGCTGTTTCAACTGCTTCTGTCTCTTCATGTATCCCAGACCATCTGTTGCAGGGCTCCCTGTTCTTCTATTCTATTCTGTTTGCAAAAGGAATGTTTGGGAGTCTCAAACTTATTTTTCCTATTGACACACTAAAGCTAAAGATATAAATATAAATAACCATCTTAAGACACATTTTTTGTTGAAACATCTTATTGTTACCAATGGAAATAAATAATATCATCTGATTGTTATATATCTAAAAATATCTCCTTTAAATAGCTTTAATGTATTGTAGTTAGCTACCTTTTGTAAGTAGTTTGTAGTGTAACTATACTGAACAAAAATATAAATGCAACATGCAACAATTTCAAAGATTTTACTGAGTTACAGTTCATTTAAGGAAATCAGTCAATTGAAATAAATTCATTAGGCCCTAATCTAATCTAATCAATGCATATGGAAAATTACTGGGATCTTTTATTTCAGCTCATGAAACATGGGACCAACACTTTACATGTTGCGTTTATATTTTTGTTCAGTGTAGCTACTTTATTCAAAGAGTAGCTTTGAATTAAGATACTCTTTATTATTCTAAGTTATGAGTAGCTTGTAACTTGAGAAGCTAAATTTTAAAAGTAGCTTCGCCAACACTGGAAACAAGTATATGAATTTATGAATGATTGGTTAGTTTGTCCCTCTACTGTAGTTCTAAAATCTAATTTGCTCATGTGTTTAATTCAAATATGGTACATGTAGACACACTGAGTCGGGTCTGATGTCAAATGTCATTGGATCTCACATCATTTTCAAACCTGACCCAGTGTGTGTTGACGTGCCATATTTGAAATGATCATGTTTGAGAGTTATGCTGGAAGGGAACTATTTTATTTTGCTTTGTCTTTTTTGAAGTTAGACTCTAGTCCTCATATTAAAAACAGTCCTCTTACATTCTGTTAAACCTTTGCATTTGTTTTTATACAGAAAAAGAAAATCATACAGGATTTGTAATGATGAAAGAATTTTCGTTTTGGGTGCACTGTTACTTTAATGCATTGGAGTTATCTCTGTGAGTAAATGGTAACAGCAACTTACTTTCTGACAGGTCTCAATAAACTCCTCAATAGTGACCACACCATCTCGATTCCTGTCCATTTTCTATAAGAGAGTTAAAGAATGTAGAAGACCTAAGCACACTATTAAAATGGTGTATTTTGAGCATCTGTGTCCACATAATAAATGCACATCCTATTGGTACCTGGAAGAACTTCTCCACATGTTCAGATGGAGCTTCATCTCTCACACTGGGGTAGGTGTACCTGCCCATCATATCGTAGATTGACTTCATGATTAGCAGCATCTCCTACACTCACACAAATGCACGCAATTATTACTTATTGAGTCCACTTGAAAAAAGTACTAGTGACTGAATCTCTGGATCATGTAGGCATAAAGGTTAAGCAAACACCTCTTTAGTGATGTATCCATCCTTGTTGATGTCATAAAGGTTGAAAGCCCAGTTGAGCTTTTCAGTGACCGTTCCTCTCAGCAACACTGACAGACCAATCACAAAGTCCTGCCACAAGGAGCAACAGGGTCAGAGCGGAGAGTCGACAATGCAGATATAAAAACTGAGGCTGATAAAGAAAGGTTTAGTGCAAGGAACTTTAACTCACCTCAAAACGAATTGAGCCAATTCTGTCAAGGTCAAATGCGTTAAACAGGAAATGGGCGTATGTGGTGGCATCTGAAGGAATAATAGTGAACAGTCAGCAAGGTTGAATTTCCTTATCAGAGTTAATCAATAACATTGACTGTTTATGTGATAAACATGTATCGCTGAGTGTTCTTTACCCCCTTGGGGAAAGAACTGACAGTAGATGGTCTTGAAAGTTTCTTCATCGACCAAACCACTTGGGCACTCCTGAAATGGAAAAAGAAGGATATCTCATTAAACATCTAATTAAACAGAAAATGGACTAATTCTCACTGTCACGTTGGCTCAGCTCATGAAGGCTTTAAATAAGTGCATTGTGCTAATTTGCTAATCTGCCCTACAATACTATACTGCTACTAATATAAACAAAGTTTTCACTTGATTATTGAACCCCAACTCTTTTCTTTTACTCACCATTATGTCATTCCAAACTCCACTTTGGGTAGTCGTATTGAGCATAGAGAGGCAATATTTACTGCCAGAAGACAGACCACGATATTCATTAAAACATCTCTTTACGTGTTCCTCATAAGAAAGGAAGTAATATAGGTTTGTAACAATATGGGGGTTGTAAATTGTATTTATTTATTTATATTTTATTTACAGGTATAGTTCACCCAAAAATTAAAATTCCCTCATCATTTACTCACCCTCATGCTATCCCAGATGTGAATGATTTTTTTCTTCAGAAGAACACATTTGGAGAAAAATAGAAGAATATTTCAGCATAAACGTCATCCATAGGACATACATTTGTGCTCAAAAGTTTGCATACCCTGGCAAAAATTGTGAAATTTTGGCATTGATTTTGAAAATATGACTGATCATGCAAAAAAACTGTCTTTTATTTAAGGATAGTGATCATACGAAGCCATTTATCATCACATAGTTGTTTGGCTCATAATAATAACAGAAATCACCCAAATGGCCCTGATCAAAAGTTTACATACCCATGAATGTTTGGCCTTGTTACAGACACACAAGGTGACACACACAGGTTTAAATGGCAATTAAAGGTTAATTTCCCACATCTGTGGCTTTTTAAATTGCAATTAGTGCCTGTGTATAAATAGTCAATGAGTTTGTTAGCTCTCACATGGATGCACTGAGCAGGCTAGATACTGAGCTATGGGGAGCAGAAAAGAACTGTCAAAAGACCTGCGTAACAAGGTAATGGAACTTTATAAAAATTGAAAAGGATATAAAAAGATATCCAAAGCCTTGAAAATGCCAGTCAGTACTGTTCAATCACTTATTAAGAAGTGGAAAATTCGGGGATCTTTTGATACCAAGCCAAGCCAAGGTCAGGTAGACCAAGAAAGATTTCAGCCACAACTGCCAGAAGAATTGTTCGGGATACAAAGAAAACCCACAGGTAACCTCAGGAGAAATACAGGCTGCTCTGGAAAAAGATGGTGTGGTTGTTTCAAGGTGCACAATACGACAATACTTGAACAAAAATGAGCTGCATGGTTGAGTTACCAGAAAGAAGCCTTTACTGTGCCAATGCCACAAAAAAGCCTGGTTACAATATGCCCGACAACACCTTGACACGCCTCACAGCTTCTGGCACACTGTAATTTGGAGTGACGAGACCAAAATAGAGCTTTATGGTCACAACCATAAGTGCTATGTTTGGAGAGGGGTTAACAAGGCCTATAGTGAAAAGAATACCATCCCCAATGTGAAGCATGGTGGTGGCTCACTGATGTTTTGGGGGGGGTGTGAGCTCTAAAGGCACGGGGAATCTTGTGAAAATTGGTGGCAAGATGAATGCAGCATGTTATCAGAAAATACTGGCAGACAATTTGCATTCTTCTGCATGAAAGCTGCACATGGGACGCTCTTGGACTTTCCAGCACGACAATGACCCTAAGCACAAGGCCAAGTTGACCCTCTAGTGGTTACAGCAGAAAAAGGTGAAGGTTCTGGAGTGGCCATCACAGTCTCCTGACCTTTATACAATCAAGCCACTCTGGGGAGATCTCAAATGTGCGGTTCATGCAAGATGACCAAAGACTTTGCATGACCTAGAGGCATTTTCCCAAGATGAATGGGCAGCTATACCACCTTCAAGAATTTGGGGCCTCATACACAACTATTACAAAAGACTGCACGCTGTCATTGATGCTAAAGGGGGCAATACACAGTATTGAGAACTAAGGGTATGCAGACTTTTGAACAGGGGTCATTTCATTTTTTTTAATTGTTGCCATGTTTTGTTTTATGATTGTGCCATTCTGTTATAACCTACAGTTTAATATGAATCCCATAAGAATTAAAAGAAATGTGTTTTGCCTGCTCACTCATGTTTTCTTTTAAAATGGTACATATATTACCAATTCTCCAAGGGTATGCAAACTTTTGTTTGCACAACTGTATGTCTTCTAAAGCGAAATGATCACTTTTGCTGCGAAAAAGATCCACATTTAAGTAAAATTTAACTATAAATCATCTCTTCCGGTCAGCAGGCATATGCGCATTCATGAGAGGTGCTCAGAGAGTAAAGACGCTGACTCCACCCCTGGAGTCACGAGTTTCCTCATTGTCTCATGGGGCTCATGGTAAGTTGTGCGTGGATGCCGCAGAGAATAGCGTGAAGCCTCCACATGCGCTATGTCTTCGGGATAACACGCTCAACAAGCCACGAGATAAGATGCGCAGACTGACGGTCTCAGACGCGGAGGCAACTGAGATTCATCCTCCGACAGCTGGATTGAGGTGAGTCACTACGCCACCATGAAGACGTAGAGCGCATTGGGAATTGGGGATTCCAAATTGTGGAGAAAGACATTAATTTAACCAGTGGAGTTGTATGGATAATGTTTATGCTGACTGTCTTTTCTTTTTGGAGATTCAAAGGTCTAATCACCATCCACTTGCATTTTATGGACCCACTGAGCTAAGATATTTTTCTTTTTTCTTCAAATATGTTCAGCAGAAGAAAGAAAGTCATACACACCTAGGATGGCATGAGGGTGAGTAAATGATGAGAGAATTTTCATTTATGGGTGAACTAACCCTTTAAATTTTAGATAAATTTGAATTTTTGGGGTGAACTATTCCTTTAATGTCTTAAAGGGATCGTTTACCCAAAAATGAAACTTCTCTCATTTTTTACTCACCCTCATGCCATCCCAGATATGTATGACTTTCTTTCTTCTGCTGAACACAAACAAAGATTTTTCCTCACAATGCAAGTGAATCGGTACCAAAATTTTGAAGCTCCAAAAAGAACATAAAGGCAGCATAAAACAAACTCCAGTGGTTTAATCCATGTCTTCAGAAGCGATATGATAGGTGTGGGTGAGAAACATATCAATATTTAAATACATTTTTACTATAAATTATCCTCCCTGCCCAGTAAGTGGCAATATGCACAAAGAATGCAAATAACCAAAAACAAAAGAAGAATGTGAAAGTAAAAGTGGAGATTTATAGTAAAAAAGGACTGATCTGTTCTTCACCTAAAATTATAGCTTCTGAACATTTAGATTTAACCACTGGAGTCTTATTGGTTACTTTTATGCTGCCTTTATGTGCTTTTTTGGAGCTTCAGTGTTTTTGTACCCATTCACTGGACCAACAGAGCTGAGATATTTTTCTAGAATCTTAATTTGTGTTCAACAAAAGAAAGAAATTCATACATATCTGGGATGGCATGAGGGTGAGTAAATGATGAAAGATGAACTCTTCCCTTAATGTCAAAATTTTAAAGATAAAGTGTGTCATTTTATCAATGTTCAAATTATCCTATCTCAGTTTAATATGCAGCAGACACAACTAGAAATCAATTTAAGAGCCATTCATAGGTTGAGTTCCCTGAAACATGTTAACACTCTTTCAAAAATGACAGAATATAATTGAGACGTGGCTTCAAATTCAGTATCAAAAATGCATTCAAACAATTCAGTACATATAGTAAAGTAAATGCAGCCTGGATAGATTTACCCACCAACAAAAAAGTAAATAATTGACCAAATACATACTTAAGTACCTCAGCTCTAAACCCTTATCTCTCCCAGCCCTTTAGTAGATGCTCACATTTTTAAAGCCCCTGTAGAGGGACTGCAGCTCCTTCTTGGTGAATTTGGTCTGAGCCTGCAGCTGTTCCAGACCCTCGGGCTGATGTCTCACCGCCGACAGCTCGAGGTCACTGTCACTACCCTCTATGGAGAAGAAAGAGCAAAACAATAGAGAGAGAGAAGGGGGAAAGCAGAGAGAGAGAGCGAGGGAGAGGAGGGAAGGAGGTGAGTGTATGGGATGCAGGACAGAATGGGGTGAGAGGGCATTTTATAGTGGGAGACAGTGGTTGTGAGGGGAGAGAGAAAAGAGGAAAAGGAGTGAAATCAAGAGAGAGTTAGCACAACAGTGGAAGACGAGAAGGAAGTGGAAAAGAGAACTGGAGGTTTGATAGACAGGCAGTGTTTGAACTGAGGGGGGCTGAGGGGGCCTGGACCCCATAAGAGAAAAAAAACAACCACAACAAGTTCTTAGCCATAAACAGTTTAGTGTCATTGAAAATGATAAGTTTATCACTACTTTGAGGTCAAATAAATCTGTGAATCAGTTAAATCACTATCTAAAATACATCTAAGATGGCGCCGCGGATGGCCGCCTCAGTATGGAGCTCTCCAGTTCTTTTGCTGTTTTTGTTTGTTTGTTCTGTGTTTAGTAATTTATTTCTGATCAGTTTTACCAGAGACGAGCTGCTGAATATTCGGCAGCACATGGCAGACAATCTTTTACCGTTTTTTGATTATTCGGATGTTCTGTTGGACATTTTAGTCAGAGGACCTGTGGTGCTGTACAAGCGCACTAAAAGACGCAAACATGGGAAGCGAGCCGGCGCGCTGGTCAAGCTCCGACATCGTGGCTTTTGAACCACACTGCCAAGCATCCATCTATCGAATCTCTGCTCTCTTCCTAACAAAATGGACAAATAACTTCTCCTCACCTATAAAAATAAGGACTTTACAAATTCTGCTTCATTGTGCTTCACGGAAACCTGGCTGAGTGAAGCCATTCCGGACAGTGCATTACATCTACCGATCTTACAGCTGTTCAGAGCGGATCGCACAGCAGAGTTAATGGGGAAAACGAGAGGTGGTGGAACGTGTTTTTATGTCAACCAATGTTAGTGTACAGATGTAACAACACTGAAGAAGATGTGCTGTCCTAATTTAGAGGCGCTCTTCATAAACTGTAAGCCTCGTGTATTCTTGTGAGTGTCTATATTCCTCCACATTTGTGCGTGAACTCAGCGCTGCAACAGCTGGCTGATCACATCACAGATACGGAGCAACAACACCCGGACTCACTTATTATTATCTTGGAGATTTTAACAAGGCAAATCTCACACGTGAACTGCCCAAATACAGACAGCACATTACATGACCCACCAGAGACAGAAATACACTGGATCATTGCTACACAACAATAAAGGATGCATATCACTCTGTCCCGCATGCAGCTTTAGGACTCTCTGATCACTGTCTGGTTCATCTTCTTCCGACCTACAGGAAGAAACTAAAATCAGCTAAATCTGTAGTAAAGACTGTAAAAAGATGGACCAATGAAGCAGTGCTGGAACTACAAGCCTGCTTTGACTGCACTGATTGGAGTGTTTTTGAAGCTGCAGCCACATACCTGGATGAGCTCACAGACACTGTGACATCAGTTTCTGTGAGGACATGTGCATTCCTACTAGGACTTATTTAACATACAACAATGACAAACCATGGTTTACAGCAAAACTCAGGCAGCTTCAACAGGCCAAAGAAGATGCTTATAGAAGTGGGGATAAAATCTTGTACAATCAGGCCAAATATAGGCAAAAGAGATTAGAGTGGCTAAAAGAAACTATTATGAAAAGCTAAAAAACAGTTTTCAGCTAACGATCCTGCATCAGTGTTGAGAGGCCTGAAAGACTTTACAACTACAATACACCATCCCCCAACACTGTAGGGAATCAGCAACTGGCTAACGACCTGAATGTGTTTTACTGTAGATTTGAAAAGCCCAGTCTCACATCTCACACCCGCTCCGACCTTCACAGCATACAAACATTTACACCTCCTGCCGTGTGCCAGGTCTTCCGGAAACAGAAGACAAGAAAAGCATAGGACCCAGATGGTGTTTCACACACATGTCTAAAACCCTGTGCTGACCAGCTGGCCCCCATCTTCACACAGATCTTCAACAGATCACTGGAGCAGTGTGAAGTTCCCTGCTGCTTCAAACTCTACACAATCATCATCCGTCCCAAAGAAACCCAAGATCAAAGGACTTTATGACTACAGACCTGTTGCTCTGATGTCTGTGGTCATTAAGTCATTTGAGAGACTGGTGTTAGCCCACCTGAAGGACATCACTAAACCCTTTCTGGATCCCCTTCAATTTGCTTATAGAGCAAACAGGTCTGTGGATGATGCAGTCAATATGGGACTGCATTACATACTTCAACATCTAGACAGACCAGGGACTTGTGCAAGGATACTATTTGTTGACTTCAGTTTGGGTTTTAACACCATCAACCCCACTCTATGGACTAAATTTACCCATCTCTCTGTTCCCAGCTCTATCTTTCAGTGGATCACAAGCTTTCTGACAGACAGGCAGCAGCTAGTGAGAATGGGGAAATTAACTTCCAGCACCTGTACAATCAGCACTGGTGCCCCCCAGGGATGTGTGCTCTCCCCACCACTCTTCTCCCTGTACAGAATGACTGCACCTCCAAGGATCCCTTTGTCAAGCTACTGAAGTTCGCAGACGACACTACAGTCATTGGCCTCATCCAAGATGACTATGAGTCTGCATACAGCTGGCTTCTGGTGCAGTCAAAACAACCTGGAGCTGAACATGCTTAAAAGTGGAGATGATAGTGGACTTTAGGAGGAACACCCCAACATTGACCCCGCTCACCATTCTGAACAGCAATGTGGCAGCAGTGGAGTCATTCAGGTTCCTGGGCACTACCATCTCACAGGACCTGAAGTGGGAGACCCACATAGACTCAATTTTGAAAAAGGCCCAGCAGAGGTTGTGCTTCCTTCGCCAGTTGAGGAAGTTCAACCTGCCATAGGCACTGCTGATACAGTTCTACTCTGCAGTCATTGGCACTCCTCTATCCAACCTGCTAGAACTATGCACCTCATGAACAGTTAAAACTGCCCCCAAATACTTTCCTTTTTGTCAATACAACCATGTGCAATATTCCATATTCCATTCCTATTTATATCCATATTTCATTTATATTCTTTAACATATCCTACCTCTTCTTCAGTACATTACATCACCTGCACATAACTGTATATCTGTATATAAAATATTCTAACAAAATTATTGCACTATTGTATATTTATCTTTTTTTTATCTGCTATATCTTATTTTTTAATTATTTTTTTTATGTCACTATATGCATATATGTTTAAATGTATATGTTTGTATGTATGTATATATGTTGCATTCTCTTGCACTGGAAGCTTCTGTCACCATGACAAATTCCTTGAAAGCATACTTGGCAATAAAGCTGATTCTGATTCTGAAAATGGAACAAAATTAGACCTTGTATCTGTTTAACACCAACTGTCTTATGGCAATTTCTTGGTTAATTAAAAAAAGTACAGAGTAAAATATGCAACCTAGTCTCATAGAATGAATGTTACTATAACTACATTTTTGCAAACTGAGTTTTACGTGCCACTTTCTATGTTTTGCTGCAGTTTCCTGGTGAAATGAACACTAGAGGTACTTCAACAACTGGGTTTAATTCACTTTTACACAAATCATGTGTGCTATTGCTGTTTATATCTTTATAAACAATTATTATGGCTTCTAAAGTGCCATAGAAGTGACACGAAATTACGTGGTTGCTTCACTAAATGTGCTTTTCATGTCAAATGTGCATTTAAAACACTATCAGTTAGGTTTAGATGTTGGTTAAGGGTAAGAATGTCCATTTTGTTCACCTCTCATTTATCGTTTTGAACGCTATTGGTAAGGTTAAGAAATTTTTAGGTTAGGGAGGTACATTTTACTCATTAAAACATCCATTGAATATTCACCTTGAAAACCTCATCTGATTACAACATCATTTCACTTGCTTTTGGCGCTCCCCGCTGGATATTTCACTGGGAAACTGCAGCCAAAAGTGTAATGATGCAATTTTGGTTTTAAAAATGTTGCCATTGTCGTGTATTTTTCATTGAAAATATGCCTCCCCCCCCCCCCCCCAAGAGCCCTGAACCAATTTGAACACTGTAGAGAGTATAACCCTTCCTTTTTCAATGTAACTTATTGCTAATGAAGTGTATCCAGGTTTTCCATTTTGGATATCAGCTTGCATCAATCACATAATTAAAGAAAGTACTCCATAAATATAATAGGAGAAAGATAGAAGAAAACAGAGGAAAAAACTCAACTAGGTCAGGTGTCTATACTCACCATCTTTACACAAACAGACAAAGAGTGGGGTGGGGAGGCACAAGAGGACAGAGAGGGTCAGGGAGTGAGAGTGAGAGAAGAAAAAAGAGAACAATAGTCAACAAGTGCAAAATCACAATATATATTGATGGTCATTGAAACGATGATGGAGGTAGAGAAACATTGCCAAATCTGTGATGTTTTAAGGAACAAAAGATAAATAACATTTCAAAACACACACTTATAAAAAACTAAGAGCATTAGAGGGAATAAATCAATATTCAAGGTTAAAACTAGTTAAGTTTAATTGATAGCACCTATAAAGTGCTGTTGTTGTAGAAACAAAAAATGTGTTGACAGTTTTGCACTTACTGTATATGAAAGTTTTTGGGGCAAACGTACAACAGTTGGCCCATAGAGTTTCATTCTAAGTGCATTTCAGTCAACACAACAATTATAGTCAAAATTATCTTGGAAATCAACAGCTTACCACAGACGCTGTCAGTAGAATTTACATAAATTATATTGAACCTGGAATATTCCTTTAAGGTCATGTAAACGTCACATTTTCAAATCTGCATATAATATAAAAAGTAGGGATAAAACGAGTCGACACGTCAAGTTTTCCTGAAATAACGTATGCTAACTTTTGGTAATTCTCTCTCTCACTCACTGTTTTTTTCTTTCTCTCTCACCTGTCTCAGTTATGTCAATGAGTCCAAGTAGATGCATGAGTTTGAGAAACATTATGACCAGGCAGACGATGCCCACCGTCTGTAACCCCTCTGTCTCCCATCTCACACTCATCTTCACACTGTGTTCCTCAACACTTTTTCAGTGCAAGTCTGAACACACTTGTTCCTCCAGATTTGTAATCTCTTGATTAACAGAGTTCACTGTAAATTCCACAAGCTCCATCAATTCTCTTGTATATTTAGTATCTTGTAAAGCCAATTTGAAGTGAAACATCCTGTAAATCCTTTGAAGTAAAAAAAGGGGGGCAGATATCCACTTTCGACAAACATCTGTTATTGTTCCCCCCACAAAAGGTCCATAAAATCTAGAAAAAACAATTTATGTAGACAGATTCACAACTAAAAATGTTGCCTACATGAAAGAGTCTAATCTTAGTCATCCTGTTTTAGGCTTGTGTCCAATATTGGAATCCAAATATATGCTGGTAACTACTGTCCCCTCTCTTTGTTCTCAATGTTTCTTTGCCTATATGCTTCTCACATCTATTAAACTTTCACTCTGTCACAATTTTCAGAGGGAATTGAGAAAAAACTCCCACCTAGACTCAAATTATAATAATATGAAACCCACTCAGGAGACAAGTTTGACCCAATTAGATTTAAATGCAACCATAGGCTACATGAATTTAGGTTGTCCCAACTAGCCAAACAAACAATTTCATACTGAACAATGCTGCTGATTTGCAAGTTCCCAGCATGCATTGCAACATGAATAAATTATGCAGATAGTGTATATTTATTTATGCTGTTATTGTTGTTTTTTGTTGCCACTGTTAGTTAATTGTTGTGTTGATGTTAAGAGCTCATCTTTTAACTTAATACGTTTTGTTGATGGTCACCGTTATTGAGGTTTGTGTGTTAAAGCTGATGTAACTTTTTCAGTATTCAAATAACTCTTCTATCCCAGCCTAGTATGCAGAGACAACTATAAGTAAGCCATTCATAGGTTTATTTTCTTGAAAACTGTAAACACTGCGTATCTATGGAAAGTAATTTTTAAAACCCTATGTAAGATTGAAAGGGTGATTAAATGAAAGTTCTAAAATTGTGAATTGATAGTTGGCTGAACAAGAAATTAGTAGTTCTCTCAACAAGAGTTGTGCATTTAGTAAACAAACTAATTCAAATTGACTAAAAGCAATGCTACAATGGACAATTATTAGTTTGTTGAGAGATAATTATGTTGTTGAGAGAACTAAAAAATCGTACTGCATTGATTATATATATATATATATATATATATATATATATATATATATATATATATATATATTTTATTTTTTTTTTTTTTTACTTTGCTCAACAATTTTTTAAAAAGTTTTTATTATTATTTTACAGTGTTACCAGACAAAATTACAATGATTTTATTGATTTTCACTAGTCTAGAATAGGCATTCAGTCTTTTAGGTTGTTGGAATAGTTTATGTACCTTGTAGCTCACATATACATGGAAAAAAAATGTTAACCTATAAATTTTGCTTCATGGTAGCATCAATGAACTTGTTTGATTCAAGTCACTGAATCAACCTGACTACATTAGGTTACACCAACAAAACAATTTTAAGGGATAAATCAGGTAGAAATATTTCCTTTGGTTAAAAAATGTAGGTTACCACTTCTTACAGTGTATGTACAGCACACACACACACACACACACACACACACACACACACACCACACACACACACACCAATGAGGTGCCTTTAATCCTTTTTGTTCTATTTGTAGCCTATTTCAGGCTTTGTAAAATGATAGTGATCTACAGACACTGCTCTTCATTTATCCAAATGCTAGCATAGGGTCATCAATATGGGGGATCTACAGTATATAGCGTCTTCTAAACCAAAGGGCTCACAACAGCTCGTTTTAAAAGCTCCTTTCAAACAGCCATAACAGAAGGGTCAGATCTTCTGAAAATCCACAAACTAATTCTCTTTACTGGCTAGAAGCTTGAAAATTTAAGTTTTAAAAAATAGAAATTTTTGAAATAAAATTGAACAAATAGCAATAATATATATAAAGATTACAATGTGAAATGCTACCTTGTATCATCCATTGAATTCAGGTTACATACAGGCTGTAACTTTGTGATCCTTATTCCCTAAACCTTACTAAAATTGCCACATTGAAGGGGTTACCCCTTTTTTCAAAGAATAGGGGGTTTTGACACCACTTCAACATGGACCACACCCTCCATCTCCACATTTACAAATGAGATAACCATTTCCTTTGCCTGAGTTTGAGATCTTCTAAATCAACATCACCCTCTGGTGGTTATGCTTCAAGCTGAAATGCACCGCAATAGACTACTTACATAAAACAAAGAGTAATTAAAGATATGGAAGCTAAATAAATAAAGGGGGACAGATGAAATTCCTATTATGTTACTCTGACTGAAACAGGCCCATATTGACCATTATACTGTATATGCTCCCTTTCAAAAGTAACACCATCTCTGATTACATATTAGATTCACAACACAAGAAACCTAATCAGAAATCCAAAATAAACTTCACCCTCCTGAAATACAGAGCTCAGGATTGGAGCTTGTAATGTCATTAGGCTAATAATAGTAAGCTGGTGACGTGATCTGTTGGGTGATCTGGCTCATGTGCCAATACTGGATGAAGATTTATGTGTAGATTACATGAGGTACTCAGATCCTTCAGTATGATAAAGTGTTTATTTGCATAACTGTCTGTTATGAGAAAATACCTTGTGCCCACAACTACACACTGCCCACCTGTACTCTATGTGTGCTATGTTTATGTAATTAACCTTCAGCCTGGGTTCCTGAGACACTCAAAATGACCAACATATTTTTTGCAATGTGAATTGTACACCGAAAGCCCTAATAAGACTCTACTCATTTGATTGAGTAAGCTTTAACTGAGTAATGGTGTCTCTAAAACGTATGTAATTAAGTTAAATTAACTTGGTGTGTTCATATGGAATGAACTTAACAATTTAGATTAAGTTAACTAGATGCAAGTAGACAACTCAGATTTGCTATTTAAATATTGTTGTTTCTACTAATTTTAATTAGATCAAATAATAGCACAGCTCAAATAAAGATCATAACTGATTAGGGTTGCTCCAATACCAAAATTTTGGCTTCGGTACGATACCAGCCCTGGCATCTCGGTATCGATACTAACTCGATACATAGGCAACAAATAAAAAAATAAAAAAAATAAAAAAATAAATGATTTTTGATGAAATTACACAGAAAATTACTTGACTAAAAGAACTGCATAATGTCTTATAGATACAAATTATGCCTTTTCTTTTTCATTTTTTCTGGAATTCATGTTAAATGTTTTAACTAAATGTTATGATCAAATTGTGTATAATCAAATACATACTGTACAGCTTTAATTAAATGAAAATATAATAATTTTCAACAATATAGATCCACTAATTATATTTCAACAGTAAAATATATATTATTTCTGGTAAAAACAAAAAAGTGGTGCACATGTGACTGTATATTATTTCATTAAATGACATCTTTCTGCTGTTTAATGATCACACTTGGCCATATCAAGATTGTTTTTATTATTATTTTCAAATGATCTTTGATTTCATCTCAAAACTCTCACATTACATTACATTTTGCCAATGGAAGCATACTTTAATATGGTACCGAAATTAACAACAAGATGATATCGTACTGTTTTAATTATTTTGGTATAGCGATATTTAGTTAGTATTGGTATACCGCGCAACCCTATAACTGATTCTAGGTCAGTCATTAAATAAACTTAGGGCTTCCAAAAAAATGTATACAGTATATACCTGCACTTCAACTGCACAAAGAGAATTAATCAACAGAATCCAACTTGACCAAAGGGGACACAGATCACCCTAATAGTGACATCAGATAAAACAACATAAATAATACTACAAAAGAGCTAAAACATCTATAAATTCTTAATTATAACTATTTAATTACCCAATTTGTTCCCTTTGACCAAGGAAGCATAATTAAATCATTCAAGCGCAAGGCATTATGGGTATTCCCCATAGCCTCAATTTTGTACTAAAAAGTTTTAGTTATTAACACTAAACATCTTAAGTCTATGGAGTTTTAAGATAAATAAGTTCAATGAACTAAGATATTTGAGTTATGAGTCCTTAATTAAGACAGCTTGATATTTCTAGTTATGACAGCTTTAGGGTTTACAAATCTTTTCAATATTTGAAAGACTAATCTAATAAATAACCATGAAATCAACATTTACTTTGTGTTATTGTGAATGATTCAACTGTGCAAGTTATTCTAAATAAAAAAAGGTTTGACTTTGTAATATTTTATCAAAACTTTTCAACCACTCCCCTCGATCAACACTTTCATGGTCCAATCAATTCAAAAATTATACAATCAAGCCTACATGTTGCTCTTATTTTCTCCTCATTGAATATCCTGCTTTCATAAAATGTCACATTTAAGAAGTAAATTGGCTTGCTAATGTTTCATGTTGTATTTTAGTTGTTGTGATCTCTTATTGGTCACTATAACTAACAAATGACATCTTAAACATCATGACATTGAGTAATAAGATTGTTGCAATTACATACTGCACTCAGCTTTCGTGTCTTCAGCAGCTTTAGCACATTAAACAGCATTGTGGAGTATGTGTAAATTAGCTATTATAATTTGATATCCACAGAAGTTATTACTCCACCCCCTGTGTATCGTCATTAACTACAGCTCTATATTGTATTACCAACATGGTTCAAACAATGGATGTGCGACATAGTTACTAAAGTTTGGCAAACAGTCATGATTAGATAGTTAACTTCTCCAACAATGCATCACACTATGGTGGTTAAGCAGTGAGTTACATAGTTGTACGGGAAACACACCACTGGTAGAGAGAGAATATACATTTTAAATTTGTAAAAATTCAAGATGAATCAAGCAATAAATATGAACTAAAGACCATAATTTATGACAAACAGATGCTAAGTACATGTACTGTAGTATTTTCACAGAACTCTTTATGCCTTGATAGCTTGAAGAAATTCAAGACAACAAAGGTAAGACATCACACAGTGCCCGTCCACCAGACCACAGATCAACAGAATTGTAGAAACATTCTCATATCTCAAGCTTTGTCCCCTAAAGGGAGAGTACACCTATGTGAAGGTGCCAGTGGTGAATTCTCAGGGCCAGAAAGGCCTTCTCTGCTGGCCTAATATGTCTAATAAATAAATATTTTTTCATCCTTTCATTGTCATTCACCTTTTTGCCTATTTATTTTCAATCGCTTTCCACTCCTAACCAATATAAAAACGAATAGTTTATCCAGTCAGAATTTATTCCTTGATCCTTACAAGCGAAGCGTGACGACTGGTTCACAAATCGCATACCCAAAGCTGAGAGCTTCTGAAGCAGCGCGTGAGTCTGAGCTCCACCCCATTAAGCCTTCAGAATTTCTGCAGAATCCCTCAACAGTTCAAGTGAATAGGCATCTAAAGTCAGATTGTCAGATTCATCAGCCAATCAGATTGATTTATATGTTCTTGATGGGTGTGGTCTTTAGGATATGTCCCAGTCGAGGCCTTCTAGCTGGACTTGAGTGACGCAATCACGCTTTAAGTGATGTACATAATTTGAAAGCGAAGAGCGCGAGATCTAGCTGACGAGTCGGCTGTCACTGCCACTATTGCCATTGAGAAAGAGATCCTTATGGATTTAAAAACCCAAGATGTAAACAGAAAAGGAGGGCTGATTTTCACTTCAAGCAAATTGGTAAGTGCTTTTTGCATTGTTATAGTAACATCAAGAGCTTTCTAACTGTAAATTAGGCTGGCTGGAGCATTCAGTGTCAGTTTAAGTTTTGAAAAGTAACTGTGTACCCTTACGGAATAAATTATTGCAAGCAACATTTAGACCGCAAATATTATTAGATAGCTTTTTCCTGGTATTAGACCTTCTTGGTTTTGGCCTTCGTGCATGGACGTGTTTTAAAAAATTTCAGTTGGTATTATTATTTTGCTGCGATGTATTGTATGATGTCCATAGGCATAGGGTGTTTTATTGATTGTGAAACAGTGTATTCTTAATGGCATTAATTGCACTGAAGGCCAAGACTTAAAATGCACGGGCCGCCACTGGAAGGTGCTGACTTTGATCTTTATAGTCAGAAATTATTGTGTGGTTATGATCAGAGACTTGTGATGGAGGGTGTCATTCTAAAATGGGTTGTGCGAGGGGAATGAACAGTGCCCTTCAGAACCTAATACAGAGATCAGCAGACCCATTTTTAGGTAGCCGTAAAGAAAGCCTGTTCAATACAGCATACATAATGAATGAAGGGAAATGTTAGACAGAGTTTTAATTCAAAGAGTGCAAGAGAGAGAGTGAGAGAGCAAGAAAGAGACAGAGAGAATGCCATATTTCCTCCCAGTAAGAAAACCGACTTGAGATTTGAAATGATCGAGTTATTCTCTGCTTTTGTCAGATTTTTGTCTCCAACGTATTGCTGAGTAAACCTACAGACAGTAAACATACACACAATTCCATTGCTACAGGTACACTTTTAAATGTGTAAAAGCAAATATCTTCATGTTAATCAGAAATGGTCCAGTTGTTTAAAAACAGCCGATGATAAGGGCTGAAGCAAAATGTTTCTTCTGTGGGATTACTTTGAAATGGGTGACAGTTTTTATACAATGTTAGAATTTATAGTCAAAAAGGACTTAAATATAGACCTGTTTCTCACCCACACTTATCATGTATCACTTCTGAAGATATATATTTAACCACTGGAGTCTTATAGATTACTTATGCTGCCTTTATGTGCTTTTTGGAGCTTCAAAATTTTGGTACCAATTCACTTGTGGACCTACAGAGCTGAGATATTCTCCAAAATATCTTTGTTTGTGTTTTGCAGAAGAAAGAAAGTCATACACATCTGGGGTGGCATTAGGGTGTGCAAATAACAAGATCATTTTTTAATTTAAAAAATGTAAAACTAATTTGATGACTGTCCTTTTGAAAACTGCACCCTCCTTTTCTCCTTTGGGTCATTTTTGACCTGTATTGAAAACCATTCAAAATGCATAAATTACTGATTATTTTAGAAGGGCACAAAAGACCCCCTTTAAAATCTGTTGTATTGTTGTCCCAAAGTGTATAGTGACAGGGATTATTAATATTAATTAATAAATCTGAATCTGAATATTAATGGAGTAACATTATATTTAAAAATACATTATTATATAAAATAAAAAGTTTAATAGCTTGGCAAACATTGGCCAAGGATGTCTCAATCTATGTTTATTTCAATCAGTTTTGGCATTTTATAATATCTTAACTATACAACAACAATTTGGGATTACTTCTGCTTGTAGAAAATTAACAGTGTACATTTAGCGTAACAATATTAGTACATGACTATTTCACAAATGAATCTCTATTGTCTTTTCCATTTTGGCCGTCTACTGCAACAAATCAATTCCTTCCCACTAATGTTGATCGTGGCATCATCGTCCCATGTCTGTCTTGTGTTTTGTTGTCTGTCTTTGTGTGAGCACATTGTTTTGGTTGTATTCCCCGCTGTGCGCTCTTCAGTCCGTCTGGTTTCATGTCGGGAGCACAGTGTCTAGATCCTGACTTCCTGTCTGATTCAGTTTTGGTCTGTGTCAAGATCCGGACACTCATGCTCCATGTCTGTCTGTTATTGACGTGGGTGCATCACGCTTATGTCATCTTGGCAGCATGCACTCGCGTCAATAGTTTGTCTGTCTCACGAACACAGGTGTGCCTCGCGTCGTGCTTGTGTTGCGCGCCCCGGTCACGAGCTGTCTTCATGTTGTCTTCATGTTCATGTCGCTCACTTCGGTCTAAGGTGTCGGGTGTGTGTGTGTGGCTAAACTCTCGCACATGTGTCCTGTCTTATTTTTGTCACCTGTTGCGTGCATCACGTGCCGTTTGCCTTGCAATATATGCTTAGGTTTCGTTTAGTGTGTTATTTGTTTGTGCTACACATTCTCTTGTCTTGTTTGTCAGTTGGCATGGGTGTATATTGCCTTATTGTCTTGGCAATGTGCGCTCATGCCATTAGTTTTGTTGTCTTGTGAGAGCACGTGGCTTTGTTTTGTTTCTGTATCGCCGCGTGTCTCTCTGTCTTATGTAATACCCCGCCTCCTTGTTTGCCCATTATTAGTTTATTAGTCACACCTGCCCTGTCTTGTTAACCTGTAAATTTTTCTCCCTATTTTAGTCTCCTCATGTTTGCTGTCCAGTGCCAGTTCGTCTTGTTTCCAGTCGTGTGCTAGTGTTTCTAGTCGGTCTTGCTTGTGTGTTCAGTTTTCCCTGTCGGTCCTGTTTCCCCCACCTGGTTCCTGTTTCAGTCCGGTTGGTCCTGTTTCCCCCTGCCCCAGCCTGGATTACCCTTTTTCCCCTTCAGGGTAGTTTATGTTTAGTTTTCCCCCTCGTGGGAGTTTTATGTTGGATTTTTGTGTTTTATTTTTGTATTTAATAAACCTTTATTTTTCACTCTGCGTTTGGGTCCTGAGCCTCTCAAACCGTGACAAATGTCAAACAAATTTGTTGCAGTGTTACAGGGGTTTAGGAAGGTGCCGTAATAGATAGTTCTGCCATCTAATGTTTTAGGAGTAAATTATATGCACTAGGTCTTTTACCATTGGGGAAGCTTCAGCCCCATTGTAACCTATCATATAACATTTTCTTAGTAATCTTATAGTAAACTTACTAACATATTACCTCTTCAAACTGTAAAAATACTCTCTCTGTGAGTGTTTGTGTGTGTGGACATGTGCATGTGTGCACAAATCCTGTTTGAGAGGTAAGTCTGCATTTTGTGCAATTTTCTTTTTTCTTTTGTTTCTTTTGATGGTCTTGACAAAGTCACAACGTTTGGTTCCAGTACCAAAAACTATGCAGTATTTATAACATATTCTTTACCTGCCCCGGGTCAAAAATGACCCTAAGACAATAGGAGGGTTAAAGCTTTATACAGCAAGGAATATGATTAGTTTGTTAAACCTAAAGCAATGGCTGCTTCAGCTAAAAAGGAACAAGCTTCATCATTCATAATTCAGTTAATTTATGTGAGCCTGACATGCTATTCAGAATTCAGCTAATGTGAGTTAATACTGAGCTTTTTGTTTCATTGTTTTTTTAACTGAGACCAGATGCTCTGAAAGAAATTTAAATAATAACTTTATTCTCTATGTCTCTTCATGTTTTCCATGTTTCAAAGTTGTGTAATTTATTACCAGTAATTTGAAAAAGTAGCATAAAAACAGAACCAACAAACTATCTGCATCGATATCGGCAGTCGTTGGTCTTAATAACTGGATATCGATATCGGCACGACACGCATCCCTAATACACATTTCTGGTGCTAATTTAACTTTCACCTATGGTGTAACAGGTATTTATATCTATGCAGAGCAGAGCAAACAGTACGACAATAGGCTATTTTCCTCAACAATTCTTCCCCACATTAAAGAATTTCCTTTAGGGAAGATGACCTTCAAAACCCCCATGGACCAATTTAGCTTAGAAAACATCCTGGTTACTTTCGTAACCTCTGTTCCCTGATGGAGGGAATGAGACATTGTGTCGATGTAGTGACACTAGGGGTCGCACTTGGGAGCCCCAAACACCTCTGAACTTTGAGAAAAGGCCAATGGGAATTGGTGAGTGGAATTTGCATGTCACTCCACGAGGAGGGCAGCGGTGTTCTCGCCCTGCCCTTGAGGTAAAACGGACACCGCTGAACCCAGGCGGGTGCCTGGTGAACTGAATCGCATAGCCAAGTCGGATGGTCCCGGTCAGCCATCACGATGGGTTGGGGAGCACAAGCCATGCCCCCAAGCTCCGGGCGAGGGGGGCCAAGGAGACAATCACGTCGGACGTACCGGCGGGTGGGGCCTCGCGGTGAGGCACGAACTCGTGGCCATGCTGAGTCTGGGGACATCGAAGCACTTACCTGGCTCCGGGTACCCATAATAAGACTGGTCAGCGATGGGGGAGGAGGGAACCGTCCTCGTAATCCATCACAACCGCCCTGGCAGGTGAGTTGTCTCATGCAGGGGCGGGGGGCTTGCCTCCGCAGCGTCGTGCCTGCCATAAATGTGCGGTGTCCGGTGATCACAATAACAATGGCCGTAAACACCGGGTGTGTGACCCAGGAAGGGTCGCCTGTCTCAGGGATGACTAGAAGCCTTCCTCGGTTTCTTGGTGGCAGGCCATGAGATGGGGGGGCGTCTGCTTCCTGCGGGTGGCTCTATGCCGGGGCCGGGCAGCTGGTGTCCTTGATGGTGCCGAATAGGCTGACCTGGGAGACGGAGTGTCAAGGAACCGTACCTTGTCAGCCTCCCTCATCTCGACCAAGTTGAGCCATAGGTGGCACTCCTGAACCACCAGGGTGGACATCGCCTGCCCGAGAGACCATGCCGTGACCTTCGTCGCCTGGAGGGCGAGATTGCTCACCGAGCGCAGCTCCTGCATCAATCCCGGGTCAGAACTACCCTCGTGCAGTTCTTAGCACCTTGGCTTGGTGCACCTGCAGGAGAGCCATGGTGTGCAGGGCGGAGGCAGCCTGTCCAGCGGCACCGTAGGTCTTAGTCGCCAGAGACAAAGTAAACCTACAGGCGCTGGATGGGAGTCTCTGCGACTGGGCAGAGTCCTCAGTGTCAGACTGGACCAGCCCACTCTCTGATGCTGCAATCGAGAGCTCATCCACTTCGCGAGCGCCGAATGAGATCGCAAACTCGCCCTGAGACGAGCCAGCGGTCTCATCCCAGAAATTGACCAGAGCAAACGAGTGTACTGGGGAATGGGAGGTCCGTGGGGAGTTACCCGGCAGAGCGGCTCCCATTGGGGTCCCCAAATCACACCCAGTGCTAACCGACGCGGCCTCAAACCCATAGGTAGAAGGACCGAGGCGGGGAGCCGCTGGGGTGGCTTTCCCTCTAACGATGGAAAGTTGCGACCGCAATGTTGCCATGGTCATGCTCTCACAGTGAGAACATGACCCGTCCATGAACGCAGCGCCCAAGCACATAAGACAGCGATCATGGCCATCGGAAGCGGAGAGGTAACGACCGCAACCAGGAAATAAACACAGATGGAAAGGCATCTTTAAAAAGACGCTCTCCGTCTGTGCCACTCTTTTAGTAGGGAAAATATACTCTTTGATTGCAAGAATATATACTCTTTTAGACTGTCGAAGCACCCAGGGGCGTTCTCTGCACTCCACCGGTGCACGAGGGGGAGAAACTGCTGTAATGCGCAGTAAATCGAACAGCTTTCAAGGTGAATGGATCGGCAGAGTAATTCAGCTCACTGAATACAACCACTCGGCTCCGAAGAGAAAATCTGAATGAGTGGTTGTGAGCCAGCTCCTTTTATACCCGTATGTCCAGGGGAGTGGCATGCAAATTCCACTTGCCAATTCCCATTGACCTTTTCTCAAAGATCAGAGGTATTTGGGGCTCCCAAGGGTGACCCCTAGTGTCACTACATCGACACAACGTCGAGTGAGTGACAGATAGGGAACTACAGTAAACTGGTGTCATATAGAAGGAACCATCAATTTTTGCATTAAGTATTGTTAAATATTGTAACTGTTAGTCATTTGTCTTTTGCATACATCACAACATGTAAAACTAAGAAAGAAACATTGTCAAACACCATCAGATTTGTTGACTCCATCATGGGAATGCACCTGACGCAACTCCAGCCCTACGGGTCTCGTTGGTCGAGTACATCACCATGTCAACAAAGGGGAGGACCTCAATTCTAGAATGCTCCTTACCTTCCAACGACATGGGTTCCAGAATGCCGAACTGCTTGAGAACAGCCACGAACAGTACGATGACCACTCCAATGGCAAAAAGTTCCATTCCCTGAATACTCATTGCTGCAATGATTTAAGGCTCTTGGCACAAGAACTTCTAGAATTAATGGAAGTGATAGCATTACTCTCTAAGTGAGGAGGGGCTGGCTACTGCGGACAAAGTCATATTGGCCAATATAACATGGTAGCAGACATAGGGGCACTCCAAAAGAAAGTGGCAATTAATTTCAACCGTTCCTAAGATTAATATTAAAAGGAAAAATCAGGGGATATTTATGGCAGTGCGTCAACCTAGCAGACCTCTAAGTAGATGGGAAAAGCAGTCCTGTCTAGATACATTTCTTTTAGTTATGAGAGGAGAAGTCAGTCTTTCCATGTTAGGTCATTCTTCTTGAGAGCCCCATCGAATAAAATATAGAGCTGTATTGCAGTTCTCCTACACAGACCAGATGTGTAAAAGCCATTCTTGGCCACAAATGTTATATGCAAGTGTCAACAACAGACAAGAGCATTTTAAGCTCTGCCATGAAGAACTACTGCGGCAACTCTGCAGCTTTCGCAATATTCAAGGCTGTTGATCCATCGGTGTAAGTTTCAGTGTAACATAAGAGGCACAAGAGACAAGGTTAAAGAAATTCATTCACTAGATCCATCAGAATACAATTTGGAATTGTGACTTTGATGGACCAAAACATTGGACACACAATCACACACATTCGAAATGATCATATTTCACAAGTCCTAAGTGGCTCTTGAATCTTGATCTTCTTGATGTTGATTTGACATGGAAATTTGACACAAATGTACTCCCTAGTGCCTCATACTCAAATCATGGTCCATGAACCAATCATTAGAGTAATACTCAGTTCAGTTTTATGCAGTTTCAGCATCTGGCACTGCCTTTGTCACTGCGACAAAGTGTTAAAATCTGAAAAGGACAAGATGGGACAACCTGCTGGATACAATATGGATATTCAAAGCATTCAGAGGCCTCCTGTCTGTTAAACCAGGTGCAAATCAGCAAAAAATAGAAAAATCCATAGCGTGCGTGGATGTAGAAGAGCTGTCATATCCACCTTTAACCAGGACTGGGCATTTATCCATGGCAGGGAAGTCCAAGATTTTTTCCTTCTTAATTTTTGGCCTCCTTCAAAATGTTGTAAAATCACTCCTTAAGTTCAGAGTTACGTCTTGGGAGTAGTCACACGGATATCTGAAAGGAGGGAGGAATGCGGATGGTCTTCTTCTCCTCCATCTCAGGGTTTCTGCCATCAGTGAAACGCCCTCATCTTTTCCTTTGCTTTCCACAGAGTCAGCATCAAGTGCTTCTATCTCTTCCTGTAACTTGTACAGTACAGTTCAGGATCTTTCTTCCTCCCTCCCCTGCTCACTTCGCTTGCCCTATCTTGTCCTCTAATAATCTGCATTGGACAGTTTATCTTCACCTTTTTGTCCATCCCACCCCTCCTTCTGTCTTTCTTTCTCTCTGCTCATCTATCACCACTCCATCCCTTCTTATATCCATTGCTTAATTTCCTACTCTCACTATCACAGACTACAAAGTCAGACCTGTATGAGAACTGGTCCTCTTTTGGTTCACTGACCACAATACCTTTCTCTGTATCTCTCTCCCTCTTCCTGTCTTTCTGCCTGGGGACCTGGGGAAAAGTCACATTTCCAAACAGCGCATAAAGCAGGAGAGAGGGAGAGATCCAAGGGGGATCAAATTCCAGGGATGCCCTCCCCTACCGATTTCCCAGCCTCCATCCACCCACATACTGTATCTGTTCCATCTGAAACATTCTTTCCCTCTGTCCTCTGTCCCAAGTGAAACAGGACAAGGCCTCTGCATGGAATGGGACAACCAGAAGAGAAGACATTATTACACAAGTTTTTTTTTCTGTGTATAGTATAGGAAAAGGAGAGGAGCTATAATAGCTCAGTTAGATAAAGGGATCAATAAAGTCTTAATGGTAGCTGTTTGTACTGCCAGCATCTATCCTATTATCTCTGACCTCCCCTCCTCCTAGAGGTCTGCACTGCCTTAAAATGAAACCCCAACCCAACCCGAACCTGAGACCATGTGGCCTGACCCTACCTGTCCTGAATGATACTGTCAGATTTTAAGCCCGAACCCGACCCAAACCTGAAATTGCGTACTATCTAATTTCTTCTCCTAGCAAGTACTGTTGCAATAGGCTATATTTTATGTAAGCATATAGGCAACATTCGAAACAGCATTTAACAAGGCATGGCAGCTCCTCAGTACACTAGAGCAGAGGGGGGAAAAGCATTGACTTAGCGTTTATGCGCTGAAACTTCACCTGGTGCAGAACAATCTGCAATAATATGAAAATGCAACAGTCCCCTCTATGCAGCCTGAACTTTTTCAGAATGTTGAATATTTGTGACAACTTTGCTGAAAACAATCTAGATGCAGTGCAAAGAATGAAAAAGAGAGCAGGTGTCTCAACATGCGTTTTTGGTCATTTTAAGTTCTTTTTAACTTGATATGGTGTTTAAAATATGCCGGTCTTACGCAAGATGCTGAAGAAAAAGCAAGACGTGGTGCAAATGTCAAAGACATTCGTCCAGCATATGTTTAAACAATGGGAAAACAGAACAGATGCATGGAAAAACACATTCAGTGAGAACGGCCCCTAACTCGTCCGTTCGCGCATCTGTGAGTGAGAGCGCGTGCACAAAACAGGTTCAGTAAGCCTGTTTATTTTTTCATTAATTACAGACCCGAACCCAACCCGAACCTGAAGTACTCCTTGAAAAACTGACCCGAACCCTGCCCGAAACTTGTCAGGTTCTCAGATCCTGTCGGGCCCGGGTCGGGTTGCAGACTTCTACCTCCTCCTCTCTTTCTCCAAATCATCAAGTTTTTCTTGTTAAAGGCCCCATAATATTTCTGTTTAAGTTGTTCTCCGTTCTTCATTCAGGGGTAAAAAGAAGTTTGAAACAGCCGAGAAACAGTATACTGGTTGCGAACATTCAGACACCCCCCACACCGCTGGGGGAGGCGTTTAGAAGTACATTTAAATATGAAGACACTAAGACTACATGTAAAACCTAAACTACTGTAATGTGACATTAAAATGTGTTACCAATGACTTTATGCCTTATTTTATGAGTAGAATTCAAACAAGGTAAATATGTTTTTTAAACACTTGATGACTATTTAAAGTAATACGTGTGCAGTAGATAATGTTTAATTTGGCTTATTTACATTCTGGATTCATCACACTAATGCACTAACACACTATAATATGTGCTGGTTACACTCTGTTATTGTAATTTATAATGACACTGATACTTTTGCAAAGATGAGTGTATAAATGAGGGTTAATGGGCAGAATACTGACAAAAGAATGTCAGATGTGTGAATGGCTTTCGCTGCAGATGGCACATGAGTGAATGGGCACTTGAGAGTATTTGAGTAAATTTGATTCCTTTTGTAGACAAATGAAATAAAAAAAATCACATGCCATGGTCTTGGAAAATGTCTCTACACAAATGACCATATAGAGAGTGGTAAATTTGCACCAGCTAGCTAATAACTCTACACGCTGGTGTGTTCATGCTGACTGATCTTAACTGAATGAACAACGCAAACAAAATGAGCTGTAGGCCTCAAAGTAGGTGGAGCTCCAGGTCACACCTACCGATGACGTGAATCAATGGCAGTAAGGTGTTTAGCAGCCAGTAAGAATTTTTCCTACAAGTTTGCCCAGGCGAGATATTATGTACCACCGAAACTAATGCAAAAACACCTTCTTTTTGACCAGATATTGTTCTAAATGCCGTCACACCCGTTCGTTCATATAAACATGATAACAAATGCCAGAGGTGAAATTAGGGGCATAGAAAAATCGAAAATTGTGTGTGTGTATGTGTGTGTACATACTTAGCTATACTTTGGGGACAAAATTGTTCCCATAAGTTAGCTAAATCTGACAAAAATGTTCCTTTGGCAACTTGATATGTCCTCATTTATAAAATCGACATATAAATTAAGTAAATAATGTTTTTTGAAAATTACAAAAATTCTGAAAGTTTTCTTTTTAGGTTAGGGTGTGGGTTAGGGTTTGTCTATAGAAACTATATAATAATATATACTGTATAAAAACATTAGAGGTGTATGGTATGTCCCCATTTAGATAGCTAAGTGAACATTGGCTGAAATACAACTCCAGTTTATACAAAATTCATATACATTTGATAGAAAATCATAAAAAATCATAAAATCACATATCAGTGAATTGCCATTGTAATTCAAACATAATTTGGAACCAATATTAAAGGGATCACATAAGAATAATTTAAGAATCCACATGAGAGAATCCTACTGGATGAACTGAAATTCTGCAAGAATTAAGTAAAACATTTAAATTTCAGTTCATTTGGCAGGATCTTATTGGATTCTAAGTGGGGACTCATTTGATCCCTTTAGGCACAGTTCCAAATTATGATAATTACACTAGCATCCCTTTTTTAGGATATTTGACAAAGGAATTACAGTATATTACAAACATCAAAAATATAAAAATTTTCATCATTACCTTCTCTTCTATGCCTCAATTTAAATATTATAATGCATGCTCACAGTAAGCTGCTGTATATGGCTGGCATCAGTAGAAGTGCTTGTTGTGTATAGGAATTAATATCAAGCTTTTAGGAGGATTGGGCAGGTTCCAGTAATGCCATTAGAAGATGAACACATCTTAACAGGGGCTAAAGCATGAAGCTTTTGCTGACAAGATACTATGGACTAAAATACTGTAACTAACTGGACTTTAACAGAAACATTATAAAAACAATGCTACAATGTTACCATCTGCAAGGATGATGCAACTAGTCTGGAAACCCTTTGATAATAAAGAAAACATCAGTCAAGAGCACAAATGCATAGACTTTAAAGTATATTCCTTTTTAAATAAAATTTTAAAGGGACAGTTCTATGTTGTTCCAAAGAAGTACGACTTTCTTCCGTGGAACACAAGAGGAGATGTTAAGAAGAATGTTAGGGATTTACAGCCTTAGTCACCATTCATTTTCATGATGCAATGAAAGTGAGTCATGACTAAGGCTAAAATCCTGCCTAACATCTTCTTTTGTGTTCCACAGAATAAAGTCATATTGGTTTTGGAACAACATGTGGCTGAGTAAATGATGACAGAATTTTAATTTTTGGATGAACTACCCCTTTAACAATTCCCCATTTCACGTTTCATGTGTTGAAAAGCAGGTGCATATTGATCTGGTCCACTACGATTACAAATAGCACCACGAGGATTTATCCATCCCTGCCGTAGTATCCATTCACAGTAAACGACAACACAACAAACAGCATAATGGTCATTACTATGCAGGTATAGTCTGGCACAGCAATCCCTCTATGTATACAAACACTGTACTCCCCCCTCTATGTGTTCAGTAACTCGGCACGCATAGAAATGAAACTTGATATAAGGCAGCTGGTCCTCTATCTAATACATAAGCACTCTGAGGACAAACTTTGCCCTGCTCTTGGACTCCTCAGACTTAAGAGCTCTCTCTCTCTCTCTCTCTCTCTCTTTTAAATGAGGAGTGATGGATCGACCTTTTAAGGACAAACATCCTGGAACAAATTGACAACATAACTTTTAGAACAACAGTAAACAAATTAAAAAAATGTATGAACCTGGGATGGACATTGATTATTTCCCCAGAATTCCACAGAGGAAATTACTATTGATAATTACTCTACTCAAATGTCTTTTGATTAGCTCTCCGTCCATTTTCCAGAGAAAATTACAGATAACGTAGAGCTGGCTTACATATCAAATAACAATCACCCTCAGTGGTCTTGATTTGTCTGGACATAATATTCAGAAAAGTGGTTGATTAATATGGATTTGTCAATCAAAAATTCTTAAAGGGGTAGTTCACCCTCATGTTGTTCCAAACCTGTATTATTTTCTTTCTCTGTAGAACACAAAGGGAGACAGTTAGGCAGTGTCCACACAATGAAAGGGAATGGTAACTTAGGCTGTCATTCTGCTCAACATTTCCCTTTATGTTCTACGAACAGTTACATTTCAGCCAAATTAGACTTAAATCTTAAGGCCTATTCACACCAAATTCGTGACACATTTGCAAGGCGAACTGCTGACTAAAGTTTGTTCACACTAGACAGTAACGAATAAAATGAAAAACTATTTTACCCCTGTCCAGTAGGCGCACTTTTCTACAAACATATTTATGTTGTTTTCCTGCTTGAACCTTATTCAGCTGTTAATGCATAAAATTAATATTTTTAACACTGTTAAGGCATTTAACTAATTTGTTTTATTATGTCTTTAATGCATTTTAAAGGGATAGTTCACTGAAAAATATAAATTCTCTTATCATTTACACACCCTCATGCCAACCCAGATGTGTGCATACGAAAAAGTTAAATGACATGTGTAGGTAAGAAACAGATCAATATTTAAGTACTTTTTTACTATAAATCTCACCCTTACTAAACAGGCGCCACATGTGACTTTCAGATGTGAAAGTGAAAGTCAAGATTTACAGTAAAAAATGACTTAAATATTGATCTGTTTCTCACCTACATCTATCATATCGCTTTTGAAGATATAGATTTAACCACTGGAGTCTTAAGGATGAAGTTTATGCATGCTTTTATCTGGGACATTTCAGAATTCTGGACACTATTTACCTTGCATTAAAAGGATCAATAGAGCTGAGATATACTTCTAAAATCTTAATTTGTGTTCAGCAAAAGCAAGAAATTCATACACATCTGGGATGGCATGAGGGTGAGTAAATGATGAGAGAATTTTATTTTTTTGGTGAACTATAAATATAAATATATACTATAAATATACATATTCTTTACTGTATATTTGCACATATTTCTACAAGAATATAAAGGACTCCCGAACCAAACTTCTCTTTTTTAATAGCTAGATAATATAACACAAGGTACAGTGATATACAGTCATGTGAAAAAGAAAGTACACCCTCCTTGAATTCTATGGTTTTACGTATCAGGACATAATAAAAATCATCTAGTCCTTAGCAGGTCTTAAAATTAGGTAAATACAACCTCAGATGAACAACAACACATGATATATTACACCGTGTCATGATTTATTTAACAAAAATAAAGCCAAAATGTAGAAGCCATGTGTGAAAAACTAAGTACACCTTATGATTCAATAGCTTGTAGAACCACCTTTAGCAGCAATAACTTCAAGTAATCGTTTTCTGTATGACTTTATCAGTCTCTCACATCGTTGTGAAGGAATTTTGGCCCACTCTTCTTTACAACATTGCTTCAGTTCATTGAGGTTTGCGGGAATTTGTTTATGCACTGCTCTCTTAAGGTCCCGCCACAGCATTTCAATCGTGTTGAGGTCTGGACTTTGACTGGGCCATTGCAACACCTTGATTCTTTTCTTTTTCAGCCATTCTGTTGTAGATTTGCTGGTGTGCTTGGGATCATTGTCCTATTGCATGACCCAATTTCGGCCAAGCTTTAGCTGTCGGACAGATGGCCTCACATTTGACTCTAGAATACTTTGGTATTCAGAGTTCATGGTCGACTCAATGACTGCAAGGTGTCCAGGTTCTGTGGCTGCAAAACAAGCCCAAATCATCACCCCTCCACCACCATGCTTTACAGTTGGTATGAGGTGTTTGTGCTGATATGCTGTGTTTGGTTTTCGCCAAACATGGCACTGTGCATTATGGCCAAACATATCCACTTTGGTCTCATCTGTCCAAAGGACATTGTTCCAGAAGTCTTGTGGTTTGTTCAGATGCAACTTTGCAAACCTAAGCTGTGCTGCCATGTTCTTTTTAGAGAGAAGAGGCTTTCTCCTGGCAACCCTTCCAAACAAACCATACTTGTTCAGTCTTTTTCTTTGGTGTACTGTCATGAACTTTAAGATTTAACATGCTAACTGAGGCCTGTAGAGTCTGAGATGTAACTCTTGGGTTTTTTGCAATTTCTCTGAGCACTGCACAGTCTGATCTTGGGGTGAATTTGCTGGGACGTCCACTCCTGGTAAGATTAGCAACTGTCTTGAATGTTTTCCACTTGTAAATAATCTTTCTTACTGTAGAATGATGGACTTTAAATGGTTTGGAAATGGCCTTATAACCCTTCCCAGATTGATGGGCAGCAATAATTGCTTCTCTAATTGTCTTTCCTCCTTGGCATTGTGTTAACAAACACCTGAATGCTCTAGACCAGCAAACTGCTAAAACTTTGGCTTTTATAGAGGTGGTCACACTTGCTGATGATCAATTAATCAAGGGCATTTGATTAGCAGCACCTGGCTACTACTTAGCCTCTTAATTCCTATGGAAGCAGTAAGGGTGTACTTAGTGTTTTTTTGGGGGGGGAGGAGGGGGGTGGGGTTCTATCAGCATTACAGCCAGTTGATTAACACCAGCAATGTGCTAGATTGTGCAGCAGCAACCCTGAAAAAATTGACAAAGCTCATATCTCATTAGAAAAAAAAAAAATAATCTAACTGCTCTTTTTATATATAAATATATAAAAATCTGACAATTTTCCGGACTCGGTGTGAAGAGTGGCATAGGAATGCATTGTTTCTTTTCAAAAGCTTGTTTGGAACTATCTATCTATCTTATAAAGAGTGTTTCTCTTTATAGGTTTCAGTCTTGTCTAAATTCAGTGTATATTTGTAGCTTCAAATGACTTTGAAGATCTGATAGTGTAACGTTGACTTAGCAATGACAGGCAGACGAAGAACAGATGATGTGAAGAACCCAAGTGCAGTTTATTTACAAACGTGAAATCCAAAAACCATAAATACAACATGAAAACAAAACAGACATAAATGACTTGACAACACTACACCAAAACAATACTCAAAGACAAAGGCAAACATAAGGGTTATAAATACTCTGACAAGGGTTACAAGTTAACAAGACCACCAATGAAAATACAAGACTGATAACAATATAACAAGACAATGAAACATGAACCGATATCAAGACAAGACTAATAAACAAAGGAACCAATGAGAACAAAACACATGAAACATGGTGGGAACAGGATAATTACATGACTAGAAAAGGAAGTGAACAAATTTCAAAATAAGACATGAAGACATGAATAAACACATTTAAATGTGACATATCCTCCTCACAAGGGGTGGCTCCTGACACCCAAACATAAACACATAGAGTTCAATATGGAGCTGGGTGGGGAGGGGAATCTTGGAAAACACAAGGGATACAAAGGTGGCAGCCATGGCAACTTAACGTGAGTACATGGCATGACGTGGTAGACGTGGCTACATAACATGACATGGTAGACGTGGCAAAATGGCAAGGCAGGGCCACTTTACGTGGCAGATGTGGTAAAATGGCATGACGAGGCGTGGCTGTGACATGCCGTGGAGCAGACTCGGGCGTGGCTGTGACATGCCGTAGAGCAGACCCGGGCGTGGCTGTGACATGCCGTGGAGCAGACCCGGGCGTGGCTGTGACATGCCGTAGAGCAGACCCGGGCGTGGCTGTGACATGCCGTGGAGCAGACCCGGGCGTGGCTGTGAAATGCCGTGGAGCAGACCCGGGCGTGGCTGTGACATGCCGTGGATCAGGCCGAGGCCTGGCTGTGACATGCCGTGGAGCAGGCCGAGGCCTGGCTGTGACATGCCATGGAGCAGGCTCAGGCGTTACTGTGACATAGCATTGAGCAGACACAGGCATGGCTGTGACATGGCATGGAAAAGACTCAGGCATTACTATTACATAGCATGGAGTTAACTCAGGCGTGGCTGTGACATGGCATGGAGCAGACACAGGCATGGCTGTGACATGGCATGGAAAAGACTCAGGCATTACTGTTACATAGCATGGAGCTAATTCAGGCGTGGCTGTGACATGGCATGGACCTGGCTGAGGCGTGGCTGTGACATGGCATAGAGCAGACTCAGATGTGGCTGTGACATGGCATGGAGCAGACTCAGGTGTGGCTGTGACATGCCGTGGAGCAGACTCGGGCATGGCTGTGACATGGCATGGAGCAGACCCGGGTGTGGCTGTGACATGACAGGGAGCAGGCCGAGGCGTGGCTGTGACATGGCGGGGAGCAGGCCGAGGCGTGGCTGTGACATGGCGGGGAGCAGGCCGAGGCGTGGCTGTGACATGGCGGGGAGCAGACCGAGGCGTGGCTGTGACATGGCATGGGGCAGGCTCAGGCATTACTGTGACATAGCATGGAGCAGACTCAGGCATGGCTGTGACATGGCATGGAAAAGGCTCAGGCATTACTGTGACATAGCATGGAGCTAACTCAGGCGTGGCTGTGACATGGCGGGGAGCAGGCCGAGGCGTGGCTGTGACATGGCGGGGAGCAGGCCGAGGCGTGGCTGTGACATGGCGGGGAGTAGACTCAGATGTGGCTGTGACATGGCATGGAGTAGACTCAGGATCCGGGCAGAAGGTGGCGCATGCTCGGCAACCATGATGTGGGACCCTGGCTCGGCGTCCATGATGGTGGACGGCTCTGGCTCGGCGGCCATGACGGGGAACCCTGGCTTGGCAGCCACTGTAGGAGTGCATAATTCCTCATCAGCCTCTCCTACAATGAAAGATGAACCACTCATCTGGAGGGCGAAGTCGATGTATTGAGCCAGACTGAAGGTAATCCGACTACCAGGCATCTAAGAGAACACCGGCTCATTCAAGCCTGCACGGAAGAAGTGTTTGAGGGTGATCTCATTAAACCCAACCTGGTTGGCTAAAGCGCAGTAGTCTTCTACATATTCCTCTAGGGAAGATTCCACTGACGTAGGTGCAGGAGCTGAACTGCTGGGTTTATAGTGTTTAGGTCGAGTATTCTGTAATGTTGATTTAGCAATGACAGGCAGACGAAGACGAGATGATGTGGAGAACCCAAGTGCAGTTTATTTACAAACGTGAAATCCAAAAACCGTAAATACAACGTGAAAACAAAGCAGACATAAACAACTTGACTAGACTAGACTAGACTAGACTTGACTTGACTTGACTTGACTTGACTTGACTTGACTTGACTAGACTAGACTAGACTAGACTAGACTAGACTAGACTAGACAACGCTACACCAAAACAATACTCAACAAAGACAAAGGCAAACATAAGGGCTATAAATACTCTGACAAGGGTAACAAGTTAACAAGACCGCCAATGAAAGTACAAGACTGATAACAATATAACAAGACAATGAAACATAAACCAATAACAAGACAAGACTAATAAACAAAGGAACCAATGAGAACAAAACACATGAAACATGGCGGGAA